>NC_081562.1:7010906-7117117 GCF_022355385.1 Mustela nigripes | reverse complement strand
CAGCAGGGAGCCTGCTTCCTCCTCTCTCTCTCTGCCTACTTGTAATCTCTCTCTGTCAAATAAATAAATAAAATCTTTAAAAAAAAAAAAAAAAAAAGAAAAGAAACAAATCCAAACCCCTTCCCACAGCCCTTGACCTGCCCGCTCTTCACACACACACCCTTCCCCCTGCACAGGCTCTCACCACTGTGCCCTTGGGCTCCTCCCAGGTCACCCCCAACTCCTTCCCATCTCAGAGCCAGTGCAATTGCTGTCCACTCTGCTGGAGTGCTGCCCCCCAGGTCTTCTCGGCCTGGTCTCATTCTCCATGCCTGGTCTGCCCAGTGCTGGGCACCTGGCAGCAGCTCACTAAATGGCAGCAGAACCTGCCCCTGCCAGGACAGGGCAGCAGGAGCAGCAGGGCCAGGTGTTGGCGGGATTGCCGTGTCACCACTAGGTGGTGCTGCAGACACGTCCCTAGGCCGTGACCTCGGTCCGGCCTTCAGATTTGTTGTCCAGCAAGCCTCCCCGCCTCCCTCCCGTGCCAGGCGGTGCTGTGGGCCACCAGCCGACTCGGCCCCCGCCCTCCCTGTCCTCCACCGGCCACGGGCGGGCGGATGTGGTCCAGGGCTATCCACAGAGGGAGGGAGGGAGGCCTGGCTGCCTCCCATGGCCGGCACTTCTGGCTCTTTCTGGGGAGGGAGTGGGGGTGTTGGCATGAGGGGGCGGGGTGGGGAACCGGGGGCTCAGCCAGAGCAAGGGATCTGGAATGAGGAGTTCTGAATTTGTATCCTCCCTCCTCTAGTGCTCTGGCCCCTTCTGACAAGCCTGGTCCTGTCTCTGAGCCTCGACTTCCTCATCTGTCAGCAGGGGATAAAATGTGAGCAGGGACTGAAACCCTGTGCCAGGGAGCCGAGGTGGGCTGCTCTATCAGGAGGACGCAGAGGGGCTTTTTGGGGGGGACTCCCCAGTGATGTGTGAGTGGATGGTGTGTGCATCTGGGGAAGAGGCAGGTGGACAGGAAACTGGCCAACCGGGGAAAGTCTCCAGGGCCTCCCTTGCCTTGAACCCTGTGACCTGAAGCATGTGTGGTGCGTGTGTGTGTGTGTGTGTGTCAGAGTCCCTGGATGTCTGAGTGAGTGTGAGTATGTCTGTGTCTAGGAGCCCATGGCGGGGGATGGGCCGCTCACCTTGGCCGTGGAGGAGCAGGAATTCCAGGGAACCAGGGGCTTTCATCTCCCTGCCATGAGGGGCCCTCAGGGCCTGGGGCATCTGCTCAATCAGTACCAGGGATGGGGCCCTAAGAGGGCACCAGGGCACCCCACTCCTTTCCCAGCCCCCCACGCACCTGGTAGCTGGATCTTCTCTCCCCATCTCTCCCCAAGAGCACCTGCACTGCCTGATTTGCATACATTTGCATTCAGACCGTCTAGGCCCTCCTTCCTTCAGATCACAGTGTCCTTCTCACGCCAGTCAGCCCCATCACAGAGGCTGCAGCCCTCCTGTGGGCGAGGGGCCAAGGGTTATGTTGGAAGGCCCTGTCCCCTGGCCCGCCCACTTCTTCATGCAGTCAGCCTGGCTCTTTCCCTCCTTAAGAGGTAGAATTATTAAGCACTTACTGTGTACAGATGTTTTATGTACCCGTTCATTCTATCTTCACTTTAAGGTATCTTTATGCCCATTTTACAGAGAAAACTGAGGCTCAGAGAAAGGAAGTGACTCAGCCCAGTCAGTCAGCTCTGGTGGACTTTTGCACACCCACTGGGGTGTGGGTGTGGGAGTGGGGGACACAGCCTCTCTTTCTTGGCTCCCTGCCTTCTGGGTGACAAGCCATCTGCCTTGCCACCTGGTTCTTGGCCTTTTCACTCAAGTGACCCCCTCAGGAGATGGGTGGGTAGTAGTAATGGCAGAAGACACAGGGGCTGCTGAGATTTTGGGGGTTCCTGAGCTGGCTCTGGCCTCTCTCCACACACCGACCCCAGTCTGGTCAGAGGTTTTCTCTACAATTCCTTCCCCCAGACCAGCTGAGCTAGCTGTCCCCCATCTCCTGATGGCCCTGTCCAGACACTGTCTGAAGAGGCCAACCTTCCAGGTCCAGGCTTCAAGATGAAGATTCAGTGACTATTTGCTTTAATAGTAATAATAATAATAATAATAATAATAATAATATCATCTGCCATCAGTTGAATGCTCACTAAGTATCCAGCCCATGCTGAGTGCTTTTCAGGCAGTGCTTTTCAGGCAGTCTCTCGAAGCAATATTTTCTGCAACTAGAATTGCAGCCTATTTTTTTTTTTAATTTATTTATTTGGGGCGCCTGGGTGGCTCAGTGGGTTAAAGCCTCTGCCTTCGGCTCAGATCATGATCCCAGGGTGTGGGATCGAGCCCCACATCGGGCTCTCTGCTCAGCGGGGAGCCTGCTTCCTCCTCTCTCTCTGCCTGCTTCTCCGCCTACTTGTGATCTCTCTCTGTCAAATAAATAAACAAAATTCTTTTTAAAAAATTTATTTATTTGGGTGCCTGGGTGGCTCAGTGGGTTGGGCCGCTGCCTTCTGCTCAGGTCATGATCTCAGGGTCCTGGGATCGAGTCCCACATCGGGCTCTCTGCTCAGCAGGGAGCCTGCTTCCTCCTCTCTCTCTCCGCCTGCCTCTCTGCCTACTTGTGATCTCTCTCTGTCGAATAAATAAATAAAATCTTTAAAAAAATTTTATTTATTTGACAAAGAGACACACAGCGAGAGAGGGAACACAAGCAGGGGGAGTGGAAGAGGGAGAAGCAGGCTTCCCGCTGAGCAGGGGGCCTGACGTGGGGCTACATCCCAGAACCCTGGGATCATGACCCAAGCTAAAGGCAGATGCTTAACAACCGAGCCACCCAGGAACCCCAAATTGCATCCTATTATTATCCCCTTTTTCAGGGGGAGAAAACTGAGGCACAGAGAGGTGAATAACTTACCCAAGATCACACAGCTAAGAAATGCCACAGACTGGTTTCAAACTGAGTCTATCTGGGTCTAGAGTCTATTGAGCTGAAGTGAACAGTCAAGAAATGGATATTCTTTTTTTTTTTTTTAAGATTTTTTTTTTTTATTTATTTGACAGATAGGGGTCACAAGTAGGCAGAGAGGCAGGTGGGGGTGGGGTAGGGGAAGCAGGCTCCCTGCTGAGCAGAGAGCCGGATTCAGGACTCGATCCCAGGACCCTGGAATCATGACCTGAGCCGAAAGCAGAGGCTTTAAGCCACTGAGCCACCCAGGTGCCCTAAGAAATGGATATTCTAAGAGCTCGTCCCCGCTAGTCGCTGTTGACTGCAGAGGGGTCTTAGACCACCGACCCCAGGCTGGGCTGGTCTGGCCAAGGCAGGTCCATCTCATGTCATGTGGACTAGAGGACAGAAGCACCCTGGATTCCAGCCACTGTGCAAGTCACTCTTCCCCTCTGAGCCTCAGTTTCCCCATTTGCTGAAGGAAGCTCTGGGCTTGCCCAGCCTCCCAAGGGCAGCTGTGAGGATGGGGTCCAGGCTGCCATCATCAAATAGATTTTTCCACTAGAACCTCATTTTCTACCATCATACCCACAAGGCCAACGTATGAAGCTGATAAAAGGGGTGTTTCATCAGCATACATTTCTAAACTCAGGGTGCTGACAGGTCCTTTGTCTAAAGTCAGTTGAGAGAGTAAGTGTGTGACACTTGTGAGGGGATACACATCCTGCTTGGGGTGTTGGTGAGGGCTGTGGTGCCAGGAGCTACCGCAGCTCCCAGTCTCTTCCTGCAGCTTGTCTGAGCTACACCGCATCAAGGACGCCTTTCCTGCAGGCAGAAAAACATCTTTTAGAAAATGAATTTTTTTTTAAGATTTTATTTATTTATGAGAGAGAGAGTGAGCACAGGCAGACAGAATGGCAGGCAGAGGCAGAGGGAAAAGCAGTCTCCCTGCCGAGCAAGGAGCCTGATGTGGGACTCGATCCCAGGACGCTGGGATCATGACCTGAGCCGAAGGCAGCTGCTTAACCAACTGAGCCACCCAGGCGTCCCTAAAAAATGAATTTAAATTAAGCTCTGGTGACAGCCATCCAGCCCAGCCAGGGGTTCCAGGTGTCTCCAGAGCCCATCTGATGCTGGGGGACCCTGGGCAAACCCTTTACCCTCTTTGGGCTTTAGAAGGCACAGGAGGCTGGGGTCCACCTCCGGGGGCCCTTCTGTTTACCTCAGCAAGTCTGGAGTTGGTGATCAGAGACACGTGCCGATGACCAGGCTTCCCACAGCCCCTCAGAAGCCTGGCAGGTGCAGCAGCACACGTGTGTGTGGAGAAAACCTTCAAGGCCTGGCCTGGGGGCTCAGCTGGGATGTGGGAGACAGCTGGTGGGGGGGGGGGGGGGCGGGGGATGGGGAGGGAGCAGGGAGCTGACCATGCCCTGAGAGTTTAAAAATAAATCCTGTCTGAGTGCTATTCCCTCCAGCCAGACCCAGCTTTCCAGGCCCTGGTGACATCACCAGGGCACAGGATGTCCTTGGCAGGCCTGAGGGTGGCAAGGGGAGGGCGGAGGGGGTTCTGATTTGCCCTTTCTGTTATGTTTGGCGAGAGCCAGCCTGGGTTGTCCACAGGACTTAAATGTGTCCCCACATTTAAGAACATTCCATTTCACATCTGAGAAAACTGAGGCCCCAACTTGGAGAGATTTGGCAGGTCCAGACCTCAAGGCCAGCAGCACTAGCTCTCAGGTAGTGGTTCTGAAGTCCAGTGAGCATGGGATGGGGGACCATTTGGGGAGAGGTCTCACTTGGAAGGAGGGCAGGGGGAGGCTCCGAATGAGCAAATGCCTAGCACTGTACTTGACATTGTTCGGGAACAAACAAGTTCCTCCTGACCATCCTCCGCCTCTGCATCTCCCTCGCACCCTAAGGAGGAACTGGCAGGGATTCATGCCTTTCCCATTTTACAGATGAGGAAACTGAGATCCAGGGAGACAGAACCACCCACTCTCGTCCTCACAGCCAGCATGTCATGCCCATCTGGGAGGGTGTCCCGCAGCCCCAGCCCGAGCTGCTAATGCAGAGGGAGCTAAGGTGGAGCCAGGGTGGGTGTAGGGGCTGGGGCAAGGGGGTGGCAGGATACAGGGGACGGCTGGAAAGGAGACCCTGCTGCCTCTGCTGTTCGGTGCCATTCATTGGGCCTCCCTCCCATTGCTCTCCCTCCTCACCCCTCCTCTATGGGCTTCCTGCCCCCTCACACTGAGGACAAAGTCAGGCCTTGCCTGGCCAAGGCTTTCCCTGCAAATTCAGGCTCATCTCTCATCACGTACTTGACACACTCCAAGCCTGGGCCTCCAACTGCTTCTAGATCCCTACGGCGACTGCTATTTCAGGCCTCTGAGCATTTGAACAAGCTGTTCCCCCTGCCTGGAATGCCCCCTCCTGTGTCTTCCTGGGGAACTCCTATTCATCCTTCACAGTTCAGCTCTGAGCATCCTGCTCATCAGATCACAACCCTGATCCTGAGGATTGCTACGTTTGCTGCCCACCTCTTTTCTGGACCCGTAACTCTTTAAGGGCAGGAACCGTACTGTAATCCCCTTTCTGTGCCAGTGTTTGACTGGTGCTTGGATGAAGGGATCCAACTGGGTCCTGAGCCTGCTCGTTTCTTACCAGGGACTTTGTCCAAGTCACATCCCTTCTCCGAGTCTTGTTAGGCAGGGACGAAGACCACTTTGCAAGCTTGTTGGAGAATGGTGGGATCTCCTGGGTCCCTTAGTAGGCATTAAAGGGCTTTACCGGTGTGGGGGTGTTGTTCCACCGCCACAATTCAGTCTCTGGCCACAAACCGAAGTCTAACCCCCCCACCAAAGGTAGGCCCCTCACTTGCTTTGCCCTTTCCCCAGATGACCATCAAATGCAAGCAGCGGCAACCCCAACCTGACACCCTCCTGCTGCTTGCTTGCTACCCTCCCCAAGGCAACCCCAAGACAGCCCCTCAAACCTCAGAAAGCCCAAGATTCCCCTAGGAAGCCTGTTTCAAATACTGAGTTCCAGGCCTCATGACCAGAAGGACCACTCGGAGGGGTCTGGTGTAGAATCCCAGAATCATCGTTAAGCAGCCGCCCGGTGGCCCCGACCCGGCTTTTGGAGCCTCCTGAGGGCTGCATGGAAGCCCAACACGATGCCCTGACCTGGGGCAGGCAGGGAAAGCCAAGGCCATCATGAAGGGGCTGGGGGGTGGGGGCGATCTCAGGTGGTAGCTGCCTGCAGCCTTTTCTCCCTTTCCGGGGGTGGGGTTGAGGTGGGGACGCGAGTAGGCCCTAAGCTGGGGGCTTCGGCAAAGGGCTTCCTCGGCCTACAGGCCAAAGGCGGACCCCCAGGCGGCCGGTGCGCGTGCGGGCCCCGGGCCGGCCCCGCCACCGCCTCCCATCAGAGCCGTCGGCTGCCGAGCCAGACGCGGATATAAATAACAGCGAGTCCAGGCCGGATGAAGTAAGTGCGAGCGGAGGGAGGCAGGAACCGCCGCCGGGGAGCGGGGGAGGCAGACGCGCGCGGCGGGGAAGGGGCGGCGCGGGCCCGGGTGACCTTGGAGGAGGAGGGCGGGGTCTCCGGGCCCGGAGGTGTGACGTCGCCCGTCCCGCGGGAGCGCAGGGGCGCTGCGGGGGCGACGGGCCTGGCCGGGAGGCTCGGGGCGCCGAATGCCGGCGCTGGGGAGCCAGCCAGGGGCTCCGGGTCCAGAGCGCTCGCCCGCCGGAGAATGGCCTCGGCCCCCGCGCACGCCCCGCCCGGTCTCAGCCTCTCTCCGCGGGTATCGGCTCGCGCCCCAGCCCCCCGTCCCTCTACGTCCCCGCCCCGAGGCTCGGCGCGCGCGGAGGGGGCAGTTCTAGTGTCGGAGGACGGAACAGCCGGGCTATTCCTGGGGGGCCGCCCCCATTGGCTGCCCTGGCCCGCCCCGCCCCCCGCGCCGCCCGTTACGTAACCCTTCCCCGTCTCCCCCCCCCTCCCGCCCCCGCTGGGGTTGGGGGCCAGGAAAAGAGAGGCCTCGGCCCCTCCCTGGGCGCGGTCCTGCGCTGCTCCGCGACCTCCCCTGCCGCTTCACGCCCAAGGGGAAACTGAGGCCGTTGCGTGGCGGGGCCCAGCGAGGTGGGTCCCTGCGGGGTTGGGGTGACCGTGCAGCCTAGCTTCCTTGGGCT
Organism: Mustela nigripes; assembly: GCF_022355385.1. Lineage (NCBI taxonomy): Eukaryota > Metazoa > Chordata > Mammalia > Carnivora > Mustelidae > Mustela > Mustela nigripes. The sequence goes on along the minus strand of NC_081562.1, from coordinate 7,109,968 downwards.
TAACAGGGCAGCCCAGACTGTGATGGGCGCCTCAGCGCCGCCTCGGGTCACGACTTCCTCCTCTGTGCTAAGGTTCCCTCCCTGGCGGGGACCTTAGGGCACCCCCACCCCACCGAGGCCCCCGGCTCCGGGAACCTTCCACAGCTGCTCCCCACCCGCGACCACTGTGCCAGGGCCACAGTGTAACTTGAATTCCAGTCAGACAGTGATACCTAGTGGTGACTGGTTCCTCCCCATACCCCATACGGGTGACCTAGGGTGGACTTTGCCTCTCAGAGCTTCAGTATCCCCACTTTTAAACTCGGACTGCTTATGGGCCCTCCTTCTAGTGTTTTAGTGAAGAACCGAGGCATGTCACCACCTTCTGAGTACTCAGCGTGGGAACCGTGAACTGCTCTAATTTCTCCCCCAATCTCCTCCCAGGATCTGGCTGGCTGGTGCAGGACCTGAGCCCAGCCTTGGGCTCCTAGGCAGTGGGCTCGCTGTGGACCTTGGCCTTTGCCTAGGGAGCACATGGTCCAGGCCTGCCGTGTGGTCTGGCCCACTGCTAGAGGCAGGGCTGGTCCTGGAGGGGCGATGAAGCAGGGGGACCTTGCCTGGTACCTTCTAAGAGCAGATTTTGGGATGCGAGAAGCATCTGCCCGGCCCTTCTGTGTGCTGCTCAGACGCAGTGGGAGCCTCGGTCCCTTCATCTGCAAAACGGGGACGGTCACACGTTCCTCCTTCCCTTCCTGCTCTTCCTTCTGCCAGGGTAAGAGGAAAAGCCTCTATCCCCGTTCCCAGTTACTGGGCAGGGACTGTGGGCTTCATGCTTATTGTACCTTCCAGCAGGTGAGAATTGGTGTCCTTTTACAGTTGGGGAAACCAAGAGTAACTCCTCAGGGTAGGGTGACCGTCCTGGCTTGCCTTAGATGCAGGGGGTTCCTGGGACACAGCTCTTTTACTGGGAAAACTGGGAGTCACCCTGCCTCCAGGACACACATCCCACAAGGTACAGTGTGAGTCCAAAGTCTGGCAGTCCAGCTCCCGACTGTATCTCTCTCTATCAGTATTTGCTAAATGAATGAGCGCATACCTCCTGCAACCGTCCCTCAGCCTTTGCCGGGCACCTTGGCTCATGTATCAGGACAGAGTTTGGACTCTGCCAGAAGTGTCTTGTGGGAAGTGAGTATGGTCTCTGGGTTCAGCTGCCGGATTCCTAGGATCCCCCTCAGGGCCTCTGTGGTTCACCTTGACCTGAGGGAACCCCCAGGGTCTGCCCATCAGGCTCTTACCCTTCTTCTACAGGGGTGAGGAGCCACTTGCTAATACCAGCTGTGTTTTGCTTGCCGGAGCTCAGTTTCCTCACCTATAAAATCGGGGAGATAAAACCTGCCTGCGGGTTGCTACAGGGATTCAGGGAAATGTGGGTAAAGCTCCTGGCACACAGGAAGCCCTCCGTACGTTGGCGTTATGGCTGCTGCTTCATGTGGTTAATTACAGCCCAGGACTCCCCCAGCAAGTCCTTCCTGGGTCAGAGAAATGTCTTAAATGCCCTCTGTGCATCTGAGCCCGAAGAACTGGGTGCTGTCTTTCAGCTGAAGGTCTGAGTTTCAGAGAGTCTGCGACCTGCCTGAGGTCACAGCCGCAGGGGGCAGGGCCAGCATTTGCCGGGCACCGTACCACAGCCGGGAGTGGCCTGGGGAGACTCAGGCAGACGTTAGGGAGGGATTGTGGAGGCCTTCACAGGGAGCCAGGCCCCCTCCTCTCCCTCCCAGACAAGCTGGTCCCCTCCTCGCCCTAGGGGGCAGGTCAGGGTGTACGGGACGAGCCCTTTGCTCAGGCCAGGCCGCTCCCCGCCCCCAGTCGGCCGGCTGCCCGCGCCCTCTGCCAGCTACTGTTCCCTGTCGGCCAGCCAAGCCGTGAAGCAGTCCAGGACTTTGTGTCCAGAGAGAGGGCCAAGCAGGCCCCCCTACCGGTGGCCGATGACCTCCTGCTCTGCCCCTCCGGGCCTCAGGCCAGCCTGGCCTGTCCCGCTCTGTGCCCGCGTGAGCTGGGCCCGACCCTGTAGCCACCCTGTCTGGCTAAGGAAGCTGAGCTGCAGAAGGAGGCCCGATTCTGGCAAAGCCACGGGAGCCCGCTGAGGCTGCCCCGCTTGGAGCAGGAAGGGGCTGACGGGCAGCAGCAACTGGGTGGGGGCAGGGCAGTCCCGGAGGGGCAGGACACACAGGGGACCCCTCTGGTTTTAGCCGAAACGCCACCCCCCGCCCCTCTCCTAGCTCAGAGCCCCTTTCCCTCACTTTCCTCCACCTAGTGTTCCTACCTTGTCCTCTGTTTTGTTTCCCTGAGGAAATCTCTCTACAAGCTTCTCGTTTGTGTATTGGATATTGTTGATCTTTTTTTTTTTTAAGATTTAAAAAAAAATTTATTTGACAGAGGGAGAGAGATCACAAGTAGGCAGAGAGGCAGGCAGAGAGAGAGAGGAGGACGCAGGCTCCCAGCCGAGCAGAGAGCTGGATGCGGGGCTCGATCCCAGGACCCTGAGGTCATGACCTCAGAGGCTTAACCCACTGAGCCCTCCTGGCACCCCATGGGTATTGTTGATCTTGCCCTAGAGACTTGGAGCCTGGTGAGGGCAGGCACTTTGTTGTCCTCGCTGCCTCTCCAGGGCCAAGAACACAGGGTTTTGCACGTAGTAGGTCAACCTATATTTGTGGAATGGACAATCAAGTATTGGCTGTGCCCTTTAGTCACCAGAATAAAAAAGAATATATCCATTACCCCCCAAAGTTTCCTTGTTCCCACTTTTAATTCCTTTCTCCGTTCTCTTGCCCTCTTCTCCTGTCCCAGGCAACTACTAATCTGCATTCTGTTACTTCATGATTAGTTTGCATTTTCTACAATTTTCTGTAAATAGATTCAAATAATATGTTGGTTTCGTTTGTTTGTTTTGGTCTGACTTCACTCATTTTAATATTTTGAGATTCATTCATATTGTGTGTATCAGAAGCTCATTTCTTTTTGTTGTCGTGGAGTGTTCCACAAAGCGATGTCCTGTGTTTGTTTGACCCTAACCCCTTGAAGGACATGTGGGTTGTTTCCCGTCTGGGACTAATGCGTAAAGCTGCTGTGAGCAGTCATGTGCAAGTCTTTCTACGGACATTCATGTTTCTTACAGGCAAATAATTAGGAATAGAATGGCTAGATCCCATTGTGTGTTAAACTTCTAAAGAATCTTCCAAATTATTCTAAATTACTCACAAAGTCTTTGTAACATTTTGCATTCCCACCAGCAGTGCATGAAAGTAACTAATTCCTCCACATCTTTGTTAACCCTTGGTATTGTCAGTCTTTTAAATTTTAGCTGCTTTAATAGGTGTGTTTACTGTGGTGTTAGTTTGCATTTTTCTAATGACTGTTGAACAATTTTTCATGTGTCTATGTACCATTCATATAACCTTTTAAAAGATTTTACTTATTTATTTAGAAAAAGAGAGACCGTGGGAGGGGCAGGGTGGATAGGGAGAGATCTTCTCTATTTTTTTTTTTTTTTAAGATTTTTTTATTTTAGGAACACCAGGGTGGCTCAGTTGGCTAAGCGTCTGCCTTAGGTTTGTGTCAGGATCCTGGGATCAAGTCCCACATCAGGCTCCTTGCTCAGCGGGGAGCCTGCTTCTCCCTCTGCCTGCTGCTCCCCCTGCTTGTGCTCTGTCTCTCCCTCCCGCATTCTTTCTCGGGCAAATAAAAAAAAAAATAAAAAATTCTTTTTTTTCTTTAATTTTATCTGAGAGAGAGAAAGAGCCGGGGGAGAGGCAGAGGAACAGGGAAAGAATCTCAAGCAGACTCCACAGTGAGCGCAGAGCCCAACAAGGGGCTTGATCTCATGACCCTGAGAACATGACCTGAGCTGAAACCCAAGACTTCGTTGCTCAACCAGCTGGGCCACCCACGCCCCCCTAGGGAGAGAGAGAGATCTTAAGAAGACTCCAAGCCGGGCGCCTGGGTGGCTCAGTGGGTTAAGCCACTGCTTTCTGCTCAGGTCATGATCTCAGGGTCCTGGGATCGAGTCCCGCATCGGGCTCTCTGCTCGGCAGGGAGCCTGCTTCCCTCTCTCTCTCTCTCTCTCTGCCTGCCTCTCCATCTACTTGTGATTTCTCTCTGTCAAATAAATAAATAAAATCTTTAAAAAAAAAAAAAAAAAAAAAGAAGACTCCAAGCCGAGCATGGAGCCTGACATGGGGCTCGATACCACTATCTGAGATCATCTGAGCTGAAATCAAGACTTGGGCGCCCAACTGACGGAGCCCCCCATTCATGTTTCTTTTCTGTGAAGTATCTGTTCAGATCTTTTGCCCAGTTTTGTATTGTGGTGTTATAATTGAGAGGTGTTTAGTTTTGTTATTTATTTTCTTTTTATTTTTTAAAAGATTTTATTTATTTATTTGAGAGAGACACACACATACAGTGAGAGAGGGCACACAAGCAAGGCGAGTGGGAGAGGGAGGAGCAGGCTTCTCGCTGCGCAGGAAACCAGATGTGGAGCTTGATCCCAGGATCCTGGGACCATGACCTGAGCCCAAGGACTGAGCTGCCCAGGCACCCCTTGTTTTTGATTTTATTTTTTTAAGTGATTTTTTAAAAAAGATTTTATTTATTTGTTTGTTAGAGAGCATGCACAAGTGGGGAAGCGGCAGGCAGAGGGAAAAGCAGGCTCCCTGCTGAGCAAGGAGCCCAATGCAGGATTTGATCCCAGCACTCTGGGATCCTGACCTGAGCCTGAGAGAGACACTTAACCAACTGAGCCACTCAGGCATTCCTGTTTTGTTTTTGTTTTGTTTTGACCTATAAAATTATATTAGTTTCAGGTGTATAACATCATGATTTGATATTTGTATATATTGCAAAATGATATAATTGAGTTTTGAAAGTTCTTTATAGATTCTGTATAAAACACCTTTATAAGGGTCGCCTGGGTGGCTCAGTGGGTTAAACCTCTGCCTTTGGCTCAGGTCCTGGGATCAAGCACCCCATTGGGCTCTCTGCTCAGCGGGGAGCCTGCCTCCTTCTCTCTCTGCCTGCCTTTCTGCCTACTTGTGATCTCTCTCTCTGTCAAATAAATAAATAAAACCTTTTAAAAAATAAAAATAAATAAAACACTTTTATCAGATACATATAACTTGAAAATATTTTCTTCCAGTCTGTGGCTTGTCTTTTTGTTCTCTTAACCAGTGTCTAAGGGAGATTTCTTTTTTATTTTGATGAAGTTCAGTGTACCAGTATTTTCTTTCTTTTTTTTTTTTTTTAAGATTTTATTTATTTATATGACAGACAGAGATCACAAGGAGGCAGAGAGGCAGGCAGAGAGAGAGGAGGAAGAGGCTCCATGCTGAGCAGAGAGCCCGATGTGGGGCTCGATCCCAGGACTCTGAAATCATGACCTGAGCGGAAGGCAGCGGCCCAACCCACTGAGCCACCAGGCACCCACAGTTTTTTCTTTTATGGATCATTTTTCAGGAGTCAGAGCTCAGACCTCTCTGCCTAACTCAAGATCACAAAGATTTTCTCTTCTGTTTTCTTTGAAGTGGTTTTAGTTTTAGTTGCATATTTCTGCCTTTGGCATATCTCCGTGACTTCTCGAAGGGGATCCTCTGCACTTGCTGTGTCCTTGGCTCTCACTTCTCCTCTTCTCAGCCTTGTTCCTCTCCTCACCTCCCCAGCCTGGAGCCCCCCAGTGCTCACTCTGGGTGTCATCTTACCAGTCCACACCGGAGCACTTGGCCCGTGTCTTGTGCCATAACTTCTCACTCACCAGCTTCTGCCAACCCTCTGAAGGGCCTTGCCGGGCTGGAGCCTCCTCTGGGCACTTGGGTCTCCCTGGGCTTCCTTCTGGCATGAACCTGATCAAGGGGTTGAAGTCATAATGACCAGGTCTGTCTTCCATCACCAGACGTATCCCCCCCACCTCCTCTGGCAAGCCCATGCCGGACCTTTCATCAGAGGCTGGCACGAAGGATGGGCTCCGGGAAGGTTTGTTGATGGTGTGAGAGAACAGTGTCTCACTCTCTCTGCTAGATACAGATGGGGCAACCTGGGGGCGAGAGACTTAAATTTCATATATTTTTTTAAAGATTTTATTTATTTGACAGAGAGATCACAAGGAGGCAGAGAGGCAGGCAGAGAGAGGGGAAAGCAGGCCCCCTGCTGAGCAGAGAGCCCGATGTGGGGCTCAATCCCAGGACCCTGAGATCATGACCTGAGCCGAAGGCAGAGGCTTAACCCACTGAGCCACCCAGGCGCCCCAAATCTCATATTTAAGATAATATCCCAACTCCCCATCTGGGCTCCAGGGCCCGTGGGGTGGCCCTGAGGACCTCTTGACCTGATCTTGAGCTACTTGGCCTTGCATACTGCTGGCCTTTTGGTTCCCTAAAGGAAAGGCCTGTTTCTGCCTCGAGCTGGGAAGGGGCTGACCTCTCTTTGGCTCACTCTGCTAATCCTCTTGTAATTCAAATCTTAGGTTGAGAGCTCCCTGCTGGGGAAGGCCCCTTTTTCCTCTGACTAATCTAAAGGTCACTAGCTACCATTGCTGGCTGGGATTGTCTTCATGGCCTGTCCTCAAGGTCTGACATTTTCTCATTTATTTGTGGTTAATAGAACATGGTCTTTGGGGGAGCAGGGATTGATCCCCTGCTGTTCTCCCTTATTTCCCTCATTCTGGGAACAGTGTCCAGCATGTCTGTGGGCTCCATGTTGTGTGGTGAATAGTGAATGTTGAGTAGAGCCCATCAGGGCAGAGGTAGCCAGAGGACCCGGTTGTCTGAGTGGCGGTCCCGGGGCTCTTCCCCGCAGCCGTTCTCCTTGCTCAGCCTGCCATATCCCAGCAGTATTCTGATTGGGTCCTTGTGCCTTGCACAGGGGTTGGGGGTGTTTCAGCCAGTAGCCGTGTGGTCCTGGCCAGGACTTAGCCCATTACTCTTCCCTCCCCTCCTTGGGAAAGGTGCTACAGCACAGGGTCCTCATTACATCTTGGGAGCCACTGTGACAGGAAGAGGTGTTGGCCCAGGGGGGGGTTTAGCTGGCCAGCCCCCCCCCCCCCCCCCCAGCTATCCCTTGTTGTACAAGTGGGACAGATGTCAAGAGGGAAGAGAGGTGTTCAGGGTTACACAGGACCAGGAGCCCACTTCTCCTGCTGGCAGGGACATCCCCCAAATTAAAAACCGGGAGATCAGTAAGTTCCTATAGCCCAGGGGCTTGGAGACTTCCCGGCTGGTTCCAGCCTGTCCTTTGGCCCTGCCCAGGAAGGACTTGGCCAAACTGGCCAGGCCCAAGGGGAGGAGGAGGGAGGGTGAGAGTGTGCCCCTCCGCCCCTGACTCACTCAGAGGACCAGCCAGTGGCATCCCCTTGGCCTGCGGGCAGGCCCTGAGTCAGGCAGGCGGTGACCCACCAAGCAGGGTTCTCCTGCCGCCATGACTCACACCAACCTGCCCGTCTGCTCTCCAGAGGGAAACTGCCAGGAGGTTTCGGGACGCGGGTCGAGGACCGGTCCCATCCCAAGGCCCAAGGCTGGGCCCCTGCAGGGGACAAGAGGCAATGAGCATACTTTGTGGCACTGGGTCGGGGGCAGTGCTGGGGGACAAGCCGCTTCCCACCTTGGCAGAGGGCGGAGCAGTGGCCAGCCTAGTCCCTGCTCCGAGGATGGAGTTTCCTTTTGCTGCCTAGCCTGGGCCTGCTGCGGCGGGGTTGGGTTTCGGCGTGTTTGCTGATGCGCGGAGGCCTCTGGGAGCCGGCGGGCGGGTGGTGTCTGAGGATAGACAGGAACCGCCCTGGTGAAGGTGACACTTGTTCACTCTGGGCTGGTTGCTGTGCACAGCGTTTTCCACTCCTTGTTTCATTATTTTCACAAGTAGTGCAATTATTATCCCCGTTTTAGAAGGGAGGGACAGAGGATCCAGAATAGGTGAAGTGGTTTGCTTGAGGTGGGATTGGAGCCCGCGTCTTCTCAGGGTGTAGAGGAGTCTCCCCCACGATGGCTCCCCTTGGGGGACACCTGGCTAACCTGTGCTCTAACTCCTGATCCCCGGGTCCTCAGGCCCCCCGTGCACGCCTGTTCTGTAATGGCCATCTCACCTGTGCTCCCAGGGCAGACCGGGGTGTTCATGGAGGATTTGTCGAGTGAGTAAATGAGACTTTTTCCTGAGGAGCGGAGTCTATTAGAATGCTCTTTCTTCCTCTGGTAGGGCAGGGGCCTCTCAGGGCAGAGCTCTCCAGAACGTGCACAGGGAGTGGGAACGGGTCCCCTTGGGCACCTGTTGTGACAGGACCTGTGCTGGGTACTTCATTTCTGTTAGCGTAAGAAAGAGCCAGTGTGAGCCGGGCCCTGGGTCCCTCAGGTAGGCTGGCAGCCTGTCCACAGGGTCACAGGGACAGGCTACACTTCTCCCTCGCAGGACAGGGGAAGGGGAGAACCCTGGGAGTGGCCTTACGTGCATCAGACAGAGGCTTGGGCATCCTGGGCAGGGGACTCCTTCTGCTTGATGTGCTCCGTGGGGAAGTGGCTTACGGTGGGGGGTAGGGGGACCAAGCTTCAAGAGCTCCTGGGACCCTGTGCTGAGGTTGGAGGCCTGGCCTGAGAGCTTCTAGGCCTCGTTCACACTCCTGTCTGGGGAGGGGTCAGTGTTGGCCTGTTTGGGAAATGAGAGCCACTGACGGCCCAGAAGAGCCACCAGCCCCCTGTGCCAGGCTGGGGGTGGTAAGGCAGCCCTCCCACCCCCTCCAGGGCAGCGGCACGCTTTCCCAGCAGCTGCCACCGCTCTGTAGGTGAGAATGTTCCATCCGAAAGCTCAGCTTCCCCAGTTAGTCTTGTGCATCCAGACTTGGAGCCCTGTTCTCAGTTGTAGGCCAGAGGGAACACCTCTGGCACCAGGTTGCCATGGGGGAAAGGAGATTCCTTGAATCCCTGGCTGCCCTCTTCAACCTGGGGGCCCGCAGGGCTGATGTGAACCACGGCCAGGGATCAGGTACCCCTGAGTAGTTTCCCCAGCGATGGGCCCTGCAAGAGGCAGGCGGCTGAGCTCTTCCCCAACCCCACGCAGGCCCTCCTGCCCCTATGGCAGTTCTGCAATTGCCTGGCCTAGAGAAGGGCCGAGAATCCAAGCCCAAGGGTTTGGGGACAGAACCTGATTTGGGTGGGCTCTTCTCGTCCTTACCCACTTCCGAGGGGGTAGCAGTCTGGGGGAGGTGAAACCCTAGATGTAGAGCAGGAGGGAGGCTGGTCCCTCCCTCAGCCTCCCAAGAACAGGCCATTCCTAAAAAAGCCAGGAAGAGATCGCAAGGCTCGGCTCCGGTACTGGCTCCCCAGCCTATCAGCAGAGGGAGCTTGGGCAGGTCCCAACCTCGGGGAACCGGTTTCCAGGGTGGAAAGGAACCCCTCCAAGTGGGGACTCTGTGTCCTGGGATGATACGATAGGGGGTAAAAGAGGCCCAGGGCACCCCCAGGCGGGAGGTGTGGACGACCAACGGTCTCTGGAAGCTGACAGGGGCCCCAAGTCAAACCAGCCAGGAGCAGGCAGCAGGCTATTATATATCATGCTTTTAATACAAACTTAAAAAAATCTGGAACAATATAAACTATACAGATTTGATCAATCTTTTTGTTTTGTTTTTAAACTAAATCTCTAAACACACCAATGTCCCATTCCAAAATATTGCACAACATTCTGAATACAAAACGCCTGATTGTATTCCTCCTTCACTAAAGAAAACAAGTTCATTACCCTGCTCCCCCAAGCTCCTCTCCACACTGCCTCAATACCCTCCTTCCCATCCCTAGGGGTCAAACTAGAGAATCTGTAGCTCACTGCATTGAGAAAAATACATCATTCCGGACTGAAAGTTTACATTCTTTACAAGACGGTCCACCTTTTGATTTGTTCCTGGGAAAGAGGGGCAGACAGAGAGAGGATAGGGAAAGGGGAGAAATAGGTTTAATTCTCCTCTTTTTTTATTTTAAAGTTTGTTTTTCCTGAAAAAATATCTGTTTCTCTCCTCTTTTTAAGAAAAAATCTTGAAAAGAAAAAAATTACGTTTTTTTTTACGTTAGAAATATACATATATTATATATACCTCTTACATTTTACAAATGTAGCAAATTATTCAATACAAACGGACACCAAAAAATGTAAAAAATAAAAAAAAAAGTTTTCCTACGAAACCAGGTAAATTAGTGCAGGTTTTTGTTTTTGTTTCCTTAAAAAAAATAAAATTGAAGCAAAAATGCCTAGATTTGAGACGAGACAGACTGAACTGGGCCCAAGAGTCCAGCACGGGAGTCATGCTCCTGAACATACATTTTTCTTCGTATTTCAAAAGACACTAAGGGGTTGGTCTCCCCTCTCCCTAGATGCGGTGAGAAACAAGCCGACCGGGGGTGGTGGGTACCTGTGTCCTTGAGTGTAAGGGAAAGGGGGCCGGAAGAGGGCATAAATAAGGCAGCATCCAACCTTTCCCAGAGAGCAGCCATCTGCCTGGGCCTGTCACCTGTGTGGGAGCGGAGGGCTAGGGAGAGGGAAGCCCGGACTGGGCTGGCCCCTGAGAAACCTAGGGGACAGAGGATACTGGGCTGAGGAGCCAGGGCGTTGCCCCTCTGGGGGAGGTAGAGCTGGTGCCCATTGCAGGGGGAGGAGACTGGCAGTGTCTGTCTGGGCAGGACCCACTGCCACGGCGGTCGCCCCACTTGGGGACACTGAGGAGGGTGGGGTGGGGTGCCAAGGGCTTTGGTACTTTTTGGTTGATGGAGGGCCCTGATGCCACGTGGCCCACCAGCCAAAGCATCACAGCATGCGTGGAAGCTGGCTCACGGGGGTCAGGTGGGAGAAACTTCTCTCTTGGCAGACACGGGAGCCGCTGTGCTCCCGTAAGCCACGCATGCCACCTGCAATGGCCCAACCACCTGCCCAAGCGGGCCTGCCCGATAGACTGCTCCTCACAGCAGGAGGCCCAGCGGGGTTGGGTCGGGCAGTGCGGGGAGGGCAGGAGGTACCGAGAAGTTCTCACGCAGGCAGGGGCAGAAACATACTAAAATCACATCTACAAACAAAGGACTAAGAAGTCTCAGTTCAAGGCTCAGGACTGCCCACTTGAGGCGATGACCCCAAACTCCCACCCTGGGTAAAGGTCACGAAACAGGAGGATCTGAGTCCGGGGACTTGTCTTAGGCATCAGGGGCTGGTAGGCTGGTATTCCCTCAGCCCATCACAGCCATCTCCCCCCTTTTTTGGTCAAAAATAAAAGTGCAGATCCCTCCGCAGTCTGGAAACCAGTTCCTTCTGCAGTATTTTCCCCTGGGAGTGTCTCAGGCTCAGCCAACACGTGACCCACCCTACAAAAGGACTGACAACCCACCCGGCCCGTTCCCCAACCTCCTACATAAATAAGCACGTCCCACAATCTGGAATCATGTTGGGGGCGGGGGTTCACATGGCTTGGAATCCTTTAAAACAGGACAGCAAACCACGCACGCGCTCGCACACACACCCGCCCCACCTCCTTCCCCACAACCTCAGGCCCAGGGAAGAAGGGGCTGCAAGAGAGGCCACAAGTGTCAACGGCTGGGTCCCCAGGGCCACAGTGGGGGTCTGGATGGTGGCGGGGGGTGGATGGGGGGGTGGGGGTGGCGGAGGGGGGGCGGTGGTGTAGGGCCACAGGCCAGAGATGAAAGCAATTCCATTAGACAGAGTGCTACCCTCCCCGGAGCCACAGACTCCGCTCTAGCGGGAGGGTGTCCAGTAGACAGCCCGCAGCTCCCCGTGGCTCAGGCCTGAGAGGGAGCGGGGCGGGGCTGGGGTCAGACCTATTTGGGTGGCAGGGCCCAGAAGGCCTGCTGAGGTTGGATGGCTTTGAGTGAAAGCAGAGCTGGGGGACAGAGGCAGTGACACAGGGCAACCTCTCCCTGCTGCGGGCAGGGTCAGGCCCCAGCTGTGGCTCTTCCTTCCCTGTGAGCGTGGACACACCATTCCTCAACCAGGCGTGTGCAGGGGAGGGAGGGAGGGAGCGGGAGCAGCATTCACATCTGGACCATTCTTAGCACAGGAAGCCGCTAATTAAAGATGTTATATAGAAAACTACACGTAAAAAAAAAAAAAAGAAAAGAAATAAAGAAAAAAGAAAAAGAAAAAGAAAAAATATAAAACCCAAACCAACCAAATAAATCAGAGGCAGGCAGGGAGACAGCAGGGCGTTGCTTCAGGAGCCCCCTCCCACTCCATGCCTGGGCTGGATCTTTTTTTTTTTCCTAGAAGCCAGAGTGAGAAGACTGGGAATCTTTCTGTGTATTTTTCTTTTCCTCTTTTTTTGGCCTTTCTTTTCCTTTCTCTTTTCCGTGGTCGCGGGGTCAGTTGGCCAGCACGACGGGCTGGAAGGGCTGGCTGGGATACTGCATGGTGTTCAGGTTGTAGCTGAGGCCTTCCACGAAGGGCGTCTTCTCCAGGAAGAGGCTGTTGGCACCGCCCCCAAACACCTGCGCCACGTCGAAGCTGCTGCTGTTGCACGAGCCGGCCCCGCCGGCCCCGCTGGCCCCGCTGTCGGCCCCATCGAAGAAGAGGCTAGGGGAGCCCCCGCCGTTGTACACGAACTCCTTGGCATTGGGCGAGAGCTGGGACTGAGGGCCCGGGGTGGCCGCCATGAAGTTCAGCGAGTGCAGGGACAGAGACAGGCTCTTGTGCTTCAGCAGGCTGCTGGTGGGGGAGCGGGCCAGGCGGGGCTGCGGCTGGGGAGGCTGGGGGCCGCTGGCCCCACCGCCCGTCACCCCCCCGCTGCTCGCGGCACCTCCCCCCTTCTTCATCTTGGTGGAGCCAAACTTGGTGGCCGCGAAGGAGGCGGTGGTGAAGGTGATGGGCTGGGCAGAGCGGGGGATGAAGGTGGGGCTGGGCGACTGGCCAAGCGACGGCGACGGGGAGTTGGACAAGGAGCTGTCCTGGCTGCCAATGGGCACGAAGACCTGCGCGTCGGGGTTGAAACTGCTCTTGAACTCCTTGTCCAGCTCTGGGGCGACACAGCCCTCGCTGTCATCCAGGTACAGCACCTTCACTGCCCCCTTCTCGCCGATCTGGTAGGACACTTCGAACGGGTCAATCCAGACACTCAGCTCCTCAGGCACGTTGGCCCGCACATCCTCCACGGCCAGGCCACTCCGCCGGGCCGCCAGCTCCACCACGGGGTCCACGAGCTCCCCGATGTGAACACAGCGGAAGCCAGAGCCCTTCAGGGGCTTGTCAGGGTACCAGTGGCCTTCGTATTTCTTTTTCAGGAGCCGCTCCAGCTCCTCCCCGAACAGGTCTGCCCGGCGCCGGGGCAGCTTGTTGTACAAGTAGGAGATGATAAAGTTCAGGGCCACTTTGATCTCCAGCTGCATGGTCCCCTCCGAGGCGGCAGATCAGCTCCGGGCACGTGTATGCAAGCCGAGGGCAGTGGCAGATGATGGAAGGTAGGCAGGCTCCGGCTCCAGACAGCTCTGTGAACCGAGAACAAAGGGCATTATGAGTAGATGTGCAGAAAGCCAGGCGGGGCTGGGAGTGGGGTAGGGGGGGCTCATGCAAGGGAGAGCAAAGCACCAACTTTAGATCACGCAGACTCAGGGCCCCTTTTCTGCTCCACTAGTGACTGGCTTGCTTGTGTGGCTGAGGGCTCACCACTTTCTTCTGAGCCTTAATCTCATCAGTGACATAAGGTTACCATGAAGAGTAAGTTAGCTCAAGGATGTAAACTGGCTCGCAGCAAACCTGCTATGTAGAAGACACTTGATAAGATGAGCTATGGTTTTGTAAGGAATTCTAAAGAAACAGGCGTGCTGTGGTTTCCACTGTTTTGAGAATCCAAGTCACTATACAACTACTATTAAAAAAAAAAAAAAAAAGCAAAAACAAAACAAAACACAGACAAAAAACAAGACCCTAATTCAGCTGGAGAAGGGGAAGCTCTTGCTAACTAATCTTCATGATGTCTTAGTGAAGTCGTGATCTCGAATGGTCACAGGCCAAGATATAAGTTCAAAGTCCTTAGTTTTTCTCCTTAAATGGAAAGGGCTATGGATCACTGAACAGGAAGCAGCACTGCCAACTTTTCACTGGGGGCTCCGGCTCTTGTCACATCCAGTCTGTCATCCTGGGCCCCGTCACTTCTGTGCTCTCTGGCTCACTCTGGGTTTGCAGAACTGATGTAAGAACACAGTGTGACCGGAGGGTGCATTTCCCTCCAGGCAGCCTTCGAGAACGGAGAACACGATCCCCAAGAAGTCAAGACCTGTTACAACCAGAGGTGTGGGCCAAAAGGGACCGCTGACCAGGGGCTGTTTCAGGGAAACCGAGGAAATGGAACGGAGGCAAGGACCCCGTAGGCTGAAAAGTCCTTAAGCGCAGCATTGGTGCGGCCTGAGGGACTCTCTGGCTTTTGGCTAGGGGGTAGGTGATGAGGGGGCAAAGAGAAGAAATTTTCCACCACTCTACAGCCTCCAGCTGGGGACTCATCACCACTCAGTCTCCTGGGGACCGTCTGACCACCTGTCCTTGGCACCAGATCAGACTTCTCAAGTGTTTGGAGATCCCCGGAGAGGAGACAGCCCAAGATAAACACTCAGATTGTTATTTTGGGATTCTCTCACAGCCGGCTCCCACAGAGGTCAAAAAGGTTTACTCCTGAGGTCTGGGCCAGGCTCATGTCTCAGGAAGATGATCTGTAAAGTCCTGAGAGCCAGTGATCACTTTCTCCAAAAGGCAGCTCCAGGGTCATGCGGTGGGAAGACTGAGAAGGACCCCCTTCAAGGGTCAGCGGGGCCGGAATTTGCTCCCAGGCCTCCGGGTGGGAAAGTGCTGCTGAGCTCAGCAAAGAGACAAGACTAATTCATGATCCATCAAGGGCCTCTTCTGTCCTGTAACAGATTTGGAGCTGGATTTTCATTAAAATCCCTTCTGGGTCCTGCACAGAGTATTCAGGGGCTAATTTGAGGCTTGGGGGTCTTGAGTACCTTTTTTGAGTACTGGCTCAGCTCATTTCCTTATAATTCTCTGGACTGGGGCCATGGCTCCTAGGGGTACTGTTAGGACTGGATCCCTGGGCAAAGCTCTCTTGGGTGAATATCAGAGAAGAATGGCGTATCATAGGACCCCACCCTCATTTCAGGTCTGAGCAGAGGGTCACATGGGGATTCAACAGAGAGGCCATGAACACAGATCAATTCCAGAAGGTTTAAAGAGAGAGAAAAAAAAAAAATGGTAAAGATAGGGGGCTTTCTGTTTATAAGGATTGGGTTCATCACCAGATGCAAGGCTGGCCACCAGGGCTACAAGCCTCCCCCAAGAGGAAGTCTACAAGGGCCACAGCAGCCCTCCGGAGGTGTCCAACATGGAGGAGATGAAAAAGTTGTGAAGAAAGTTGGCACTGGTTCCCCAAGATGGGCCTGGAGTTAAAGACAATGTTTTCAAAGTGTTTTTGAAACGTAAAACAGACTTAAATATGACATGACACTTCCCCAAAGCACCACATGGCCTCTTGGTATATCACTCACACTAAGGGGCTCCTACACCTTTCTAGGCCTCCTCAACCTTTGCTGTGTACATGCCTTACCAGCCAACCTCCCCTGAAGTGTTCAGCCTCAAATGGAAGCATTTTTATTTATCTATTTTTTTAAAAATTAGGTTTTCCTTAGTTAACATACAGTGCAGTATTGGTTTCTGGAGTAGAATTCGGTGGCTCATCACTTACATACAATACCCAGTGCTCACCACCACAGGTGCCCTCCTTCCTCCTCATCACGCATCTAGCCCACCCCCCACCTCCCTCTGTCAACCCTCAGTTTGTTCTCTTATCATTAAGTCTCTTAGGGCTTGTTTCCCTCTCTCCTTTTTTTTTTTTTCCTTTTCAAAACGGGAGCATTTTAAAATGCAGGCCAAAGTCATTGGGAAATAAGCCTCCCACCCCAAAATACAATAGAACCACTGTCATCAGCCCTGCCTAGCTAACCATTTTCTGCAGCATAAGCAACCAAGGCTGCACACCAATTTCTACCTCAGTGATGCTGCCACACAAATAAGGAAGCATATAATGCCATCTTTGCCTCTTTAATTGGAGAACAGGCCTGGCCAGATGGCTGTGGGGTGGAACCTTTCAAAAATGCTGGACAACCAGAATGAGATTTTCTGCTCTATCAGCTCAGGCTCTAATTTTGACTTCAAGAAGCTTATGGAACAGAGGATTAAAGGACTGGTGCTGTCTTGTCTTTAACTAAAGATAGGAGTGACCACTCGGATGAGTTTGTTCATCTTTTTTTTTTTTTTTTTTTTTTTTTTAAAGGTTGTGGACAAATTCTACACTCATATATAAAATATTCATAGAATGTGGTAAGATTAGAAAGCTTAGTAGTAACTACTCTTCAGTACAAATAAGAAATAAATTCAAGTTAAGAGGGAAGAGAGAACTCTAAGATCTTCTCCAACCCTGGCTCAGGTGCAAAAGGCCAGAAAGGTGGCAAAAAGTGAAAACAAGAACAAGAGGAACCAAACAACCCCCGCCCCAAAAACACATCAAAGACAGGAAAGTGTTTAACAACAGCAACATCTACCTTTTGTTAATGTATCAAAAAGTTGCGAAGGGCAGTGCTGTCCAATTTCATTAGAATCCAATCCTCCTTCACTTTTTATTCCCAACAGCAAAATTAATGTGGGATTCAGATCCCTTGTGCTGACTTGTGTTTTGTTTTTTTTTTTAAGATTTATTTATTTATTTGACAGAGAGAGATCACAAGTAAGCAGAGAGGCAGGCAGAGAGAGAGAGAGGAGGAAGCAGGCTCCCTGCCGAGCAGAGAGCCCGATGTGGGACTCGATCCCAGGACCCTGAGATCATGACCTGAGCCGAAGGCAGCGGCCTAACCCACTGAGCCACCCAGGCGCCCCTGACTTGTGTTTTAAAGAGTGCTTAAGAGAAGGACAAAAATGGGGTAAGAAAAGTGGTTGCTGCAGTCAATGATATGGTAATGGAGTTTCCAGAAAAAGCTTATGACAAAAATGCGAAGGAAGGTTTTTTAAGAAGAAAATCAGTGTTTTAAAGGGGAAAAGGAGGGACGCCTGGGTGGCTCAGTGGGTTAAGCAGCTGTCTTCGGCTTAGGTCATGATCCCAGCGTCCTGGGATCGAGTCCCACATCGGGCTCCTTGCTCCGCAGGGAGCCTGCTTCTCCCCCTGACTCTGCCTTCCACTCTGTCTGCCGGTGCTCGCTCTTGCTCGCTCTCTCTCTGACAAATAAATAAATAAAATCTTTTAAAAAAAAGGGGGGGGGGGGGAGGGATAATGGTGAGGGAACTCCTCGGGTCCCAAACCATGTATACCTATAAATATCCAGGCACCTCAAGTCTTAACATCCAATGATCCTACAACCAAGCACTATCAGAATCAAATGAGTCCCGCAAGAGGAGTCGGGTGAAGGGGTCCTTAATTTTGACAAGGCCACCAGGTGTCGCAAACCGGATCCCAGGGAGTGAGAACCAGAGGGGAGCACCAGGCCCCACCCCGCCAGTGTCAGAGGCAGAGACCCACACCAGCGGGTACGCTTGACGGCCTTCCAGGACTTGTGCGGACGGACCGCAACACCCTGCAAGTCTCGACCACGTCCCTCAAACATGGACCAGGCAAGCCCAACTCTTCTGACTAAGAAGGCCCTTTCTGGGGCACTCGATTCCTGTGAAGCCAGGAAGACTTCACTGAACTCCAACGTAGGCCGGCAGCGAAGGCACGCTCTGCACGCTGGGAACTGTAGTTTTCCGACACCTCACGCTCAAATCGGAGCAAGTGACCTACTTTCTCTGCAAACTACACTTCCCTGCGCGCTTTGCGAAGGTTCAGCCAGCGAATTACGCATGCCTGGTAAGGGGAGCTGGCCGAGGTCCGAAGGACCGAGGAAAAGTTTCCGATGCACATGCGCGCTGTGGTGGACGCCCCCCCTCCGCCCACCGCCTAATACATTTTATATGAATTTACCCATAAGGCCTACTCCCCGAATTGTACCACCCCATCGTATTCACGTCTTGGTCTCAAGAAAGGCAGAACTGCCCCCTCCCCCCTTTCACAGCCTCCCTTGACTGTTCAATTAAGGATCTCCATCTAATGAGTTTTTTCTGGGTGAACACGGTGGGCTGGGACAGATAAGGGTCACACCACCGCCCCCCCATTCCCACCCCGCCCCTGCCGCTTAATCTGTATTCCTTGGGCTGGGTGGTCTCCGGCTGGAGTTGCTGTAGGGACGGTGAATTCAAAGAGGAAAAAAGCCTTTTCACTTAATGCCCGGCGGGCTCAGCTCCAGCACCCCGACAGCCAGAAAAGGCAGGAACTAAACCCAGTTCTTCACTCCTCTCGGCCAAAGAAATTCCCAGTTAAGCTGCGGAGAGGGGCCGGGCCAAAAATCAGAAGGCCCAAAGCCAGCAGGGCCCAAGCCTCACCCCTCTTCTAATCCAAGTCCAAGTAACTAGACCCAGCTAGGGAAATGGGAAAAGGTTCTGGCGAGGGAAGGAAAAACTGTGCCTCTGACACCCGAACCACATATTCTAATTCTTGAAATTGTTTGTGAGTCTCCTCCCATTGCAAGGCCTGCTCTATGACCAGACTTACCAGATCCTCGGCAAAGCTCCCCTACACGATGTTAAACCTCCCTAATCCTTCCTCCCACACAAGCTTCTTTCCCCCACTGCTTAAGAGGGGGATGGGGACAGGCGCCCAAGAAAGCAATAGGAGTGTTTTTCTGCTGGAAAATCAAGGATGAGGGGGTCACTCCCAAGGGAGGGTGGATAGGAAGGAAAAGAAGAAATGTTAGACACTGAGCAAGGCACCCGAGACCCCCTCCGCTGGCCCAAGCTGAAGCCGGCTGTGTAGTGTTCTGGTTCCTCTGCGGGGTGGGAAAAGGCCAGCCAGCTGCCCCTCCTCCTTCTGCTCCTTCCTCCCCTCCCTCTCTGGTCAAGGGCACAGTCCATCCTCTGGGCAGGACGAGAACGAGCTTGGAAGTAGGGCTCTTCCTCCCAGGCATCTCCCCGGGATCAACCAGAATCCACTCACTGGTATTGCTGTAAAGGCACTTTCCCCCGCCCCCCGCACAGTTTTCCCTTAAAATACTAAAGCCAAAACGATAAATTCTGGTTCAGCCGCCGGAGGACAGTCACCACTGACCGGTCCAAAAGAGGATGTCTACCTTCTATCTCTCAGCTCCACAGGGCCAGAAATAAGCCCTATTAATTATCACCACCCCCTTCCCAGCACACGGGAAAAGAAGCAAAAAACAAGGCCTGGATCCCCTTCCTTCCTCTGATTTATTTCGTGGTGATGGAAGTTATCATTTGAAGGTGGTACAAGAAAAAAATCTACGAGGGGGGCGGAGAGGGGAGGAAATGCACCCCACCCAGGAGGGGGCCACACTCAGAACACCGAGCGGAGAGGAGCACCGGGGAAGGGGGGTGTTCTATAGGGGCGATGGAAGGGGAAAGGAACGTGTTAGCCAGTCCTCGGGGTGGGCGCACGACAGCAACGTGCAGCGAAGCAAAGAGCGGGAGTGGGACGGGGGTGGGAGAAGGCGTCTCAGGGGTCCCCGCCGCCCGCACGCCCCCCGCTCACTCACTCGGGTCTCCGCGGTGGCTGGGCGGCTTCTCCCTCCAGGGTGGTCCTGGGCGCGGGGCGGACGTCGCTCTTCCTTTCTGGGCGCTGCTGGGCAGGAGGCTGATGGGTCCTTTTCTTCGTTGAGGGTTGGGGGGCAAGTGAGGGAGTTTGGGGCTATGACTCTCAATTCTAATTCTTTCAGCTTTTTGGAGGTCAGGCTCGGTGGAGAGGGGACGGAAGGCGGGCGGGCGGGCGGGCGGGCCGGCCGGCGGCGACGGCGCGGGGATGTCGGACCGGAGGGCGGCTCGTGTCGCGGGCGGTCCTGCCCTTCTGGCCCCGCGTCGCCCAAACCACTCGCTTCTCTCCCGCGACGACCCGCACCTTCCCGCGCCCCGGCCCGAAGTGAGCAAAGTCAATGAAAAGTTTCACCCTTAGCAACCCTGCGCACGGATCCTGCTTCCCCACCCCTGCGTGATGCGTCCCTCCGCCCTGCAGGGGCGGGGCCGGGCGCCGGGCCGGGACTACTTCGCAGCCCGCCGGGCGGCTTAACCCCTCGCGCCGCGCGGTCCCTTGTGCCCCCTGCCCACCCGGGGTTCCCGGGGACCCCCTCCCTTCCGCCAGCCCTCCTGTGGCCGGCCTCTTCTCACTCAGATCCCAGCCCAAATGCCAGCAAGGCCGCCTTTAGCCGGTCTGATGATGCCCGCCTCCCCGCCCCAGCACGGCGCCGTGCCATTTATTTTCTTCATGCCCCAAACCACTCTGAAAGCGTGCTCCTGGGGTACAGTGTTTCCCCAGGTAGACAGCGAGTTGCGGGAGGGCAGGTCCTGGACTGGAACCGGGTGGGTCACTTTAAATGTGTGAGGTGAATGGATGTCGCGGGAAGGGGAACTCCCTCCCCCAGCTCCCTTGGGCCCTGCACCTGCCCCAGCGCGGGTCGTCCGGCGCGTCCCCCGGGGCCACCTCGGCGAGTCCCTCCGGGTCTGGGCGTGTGACTGGCCGACCACCCACATGGCTCTCGCACCGCCCCAGTTATCATCCTTGGCGGGACCGGGAGCTAAAGGGATGGCGCGAGCTTGGAAGAGGTTTCGCTCCTTTATTAACTAACTCAGGTTGGCTCGAGTCTTCCGAGCGCCCCCTGCCTCGGCTGGGGATGCTAACGTCGAAGGGAGGCCGAAGGGGAAACGGGGGTCTGGGCACGCTGAGCGGGAGGAAGGGGAGGGAGGAGAGGCCGGTAGGCCGGGGAAAGAAGCCTAGCGCCACATAAACCTTCTACTTGTCACCTCTGGCTCCCCGATCACCTCGGGGCCGGAGAAGGCGAGCGCCGACCCCGCGCAGGCGCGCTCCCGCGCCCCCGGCCCGCCCCGGGCGGGGCCCAGCAGTGCTGCGCGTCCTCTCGTTTGCAACCACCGCTCAGAGGACTAGAGAGAGCAGCATTTCTTCAATGTAGGAGCCACGCCGGCGGGTTGTGGCGCCTGCCTGTGCCAGGGGCCCCGGGCTCACGCACCCGACGGTCCGTGGGGTTGCAGACCAAGGCCCCCTGGCCCTGAACGGGCGCGCCAGGTCCGCGCGCTCGGTCACTTTTGTGACTGCGGGGCGCGGAGCTGAGGGGAGGGAGGCCTGTGCCCAGGTGAGATCACAGGCGGACCCGACTGCCAGGTGGCGAGGAGCGGAGCCTCTAGGAGTTTGCGCGTTAAGGCCTGTGCCGAGACGCCCATTCCCCAATTCTCTCCCCAACCCCCGACCTTTATTCTCATTCCAGACGGTTCCAGCCCAGCGGCAGTCGCCGAACCCACGTGGGGTGGCGAAATCTGAAAGTTTCCAGCTACGAACAGTTTGCATGTTTGTTCCTCGGTCACTTTTTCTGGCAAGGCCAGAGAGCAACGGTAGCGTGGGGGTTTAAAAGCGCTTTCCTTGACTGCAGCAGAAAAACGCTGGACTGGAGGGCAAACTCCAAGGGGACAGGGAGGCGCGAGGGAGCCGGAGCCCGAAACCCCCCATCCCCCACAGTGTGAGCGCTTCAACCCCTGGGGCACCTCCAGGGACTACTTGCCTCGTGCGTCAGCGGGTGGCAGAGCGTCACATATACGCCCCCCTCCGCTCTGCCCACTGCACTCCTCCCCTTCTTTTTTCCTCCCTCTCCACCTCCCTCCCCTCCCCATCTCTCCCCGCTCCTCCCTCGCTCTCCCCTAGCGTGTTCCACGCGAGCAGTGAAACCCGGCCGACCCACAGGGTGCCAGAACGCTGAAGAGCTAAAAATATAACCGGGGTGCTAGCAACAGCTTTCCGGTTGGTCGGCGAGCAGGGAGAGGCGGCTTCTGATTGGGCTTTCCATCCCACCGCTAGGATTAAGAACGGGGGCCAAAAACACTGGCGCCGGGCCCTTGGGAAAAGTGTGCGTTTGCGCAATGGGGCGTTGCAAAGGATGCTGGTATTTGAAGTCATTAGAGGGAGCAATGGTTTTGAATCCCAATTGTGTCCAACAACCGTGTTATCTTGATTTAATGGTAACAAATCTCTTTACATCATCAAACGTGCTTTTTTGTTCTTATATGGAGACCGTGTGAGGATTAAATAGGATATAGGATGTAAAGCGTGGTTCAAATAGTTGGTATCCTTAATTTAAAGATGACCGTTCAGGCCAGATTGCCTCCTGCGTACCCTGTGCACGGTTCGGTATGTATTCCCGAGCAAGAAACCTTAGTATACAGAATGATGAGAAAGAAAGGCTACGGTGAGCGGAATCGAATTCTCCTAGGGCATCTCAGGAAGGAGGAATGGAGTCCATATAAGTAGATAAAGGGTAGACATCTCTTACCTAAATTTAGTGCAGGCTGAAGGAGGGCGCACAGAATCCCTGGACAGAAGGCATAGGATTTCTGCGTGTTCGTGCTTTTGTTCTAATTTCCCCTGCAGTACTGGAGACACACCAGGCCTGAGCAACTTAACTAAAACAAAACTGAGAAATCCAGCCTCCTTGGCAGTTGGGAGCTCCGGGTAAAGGGTTGGCATATATAGGAAAGGATAAAATAGAGGGGCAAAAGGTAATCACCATTCTTAACTGATGTCTCCGCTTGTCACGTGGTGAGGAGGAGAGAGGATGATTTCTCTCCTCGGTGTGTGACTTCATCTTGCCAGGGCCTAATTGTGAGCTTAATTCCACTGGAGCATTCCACAGCCCCCTCCCATTTTAGATAATCATAGGTTGAAAGGTACACACGGTGTTTTCAACGTGGTGAGCTTTAGAAGCAACTCCCCTGTCTGAGAGTAAGTTACACCAGATGTTTTGTTGCCTTGACAAGTCAGGCTGGTAATAATTAATACCAATTAGCTCTCAGGGGTGAGTCACTCTCTCGTACACGCATGCCAGGGCGAACTATTTTGTACTTCCTTTTGTGTTATCTAAGAAAATAGCTCCTCATGTTTGATTTTTTCAGATGCCCTGATCCAGCTGGGCAGAAGCAAAGACAACCCCAACAAAACTGGCTTCGGAGAAATATCTGGATGCAGGGCAAAAGGTTCGCTCTTTATTCACCAACGAGGTGAGAGAACAAAGCTTCCTAAAGTTTTGCTAGGACACTGAAACTGCAGTGTTCAAAGAAAATAACATTTTAACCTTGGTGGTAGCCGGCCACTTGGGATGGAGTTGATAAGCCCCACATCGGGCTCCCTGCCTGCTTTGCAGGGAGGCCTGCTTCTCCCTTTCCCACTCTCCCTGCTTGTGTCCCCTTTCTCGCTGTAATAAATAAAATCTCTAAAAACAAAACAAAACAAAAGAACCCCAAACTGGTTAATCTTAAAGATTTTATTTATTTATTTATTTGAGGGAGTGTGGGGGAGGGGCTGAGGGAGAGTGGGTGAGAGAATCCGGAGCAGACTCTGAGCTTAGTGCAGAAGCAGATGGGGGCCTCGATCTCACAACCCCCGAGATCATGACCTCAGCTGAAATCAAGACTGGGCCGCTCAACCACGGGCGCACCCAGGCACTCCTAATCCTAATTTAGGAGCTGCTAATTGGCAGGCCAGTGTCCACACCTGGTGGACGTATTGTCTTGGTATATACTAACACATTAACATTTTAAAAAAAGATTTTATTTATTTGACAGAGATCACAAGTAGGCGGAGAGGCAGGCAGAGAGAGCAGGGGAAGCAGGCTCTCTACTGAGCAGGAAGCCTGATGTGGGGCTCCATCCCAGGATGCTGCTTTCATGACCTGAGCTGAAGGCAGAGGTTTAACCCTGAGCTACCCAGGTGCCCCACACATTAACATTTTTTTTCCCCACACATTAACATTTTTAAAATGAGTTGACATTTGGGGCGTCTGGGTGGCTCAGTCGGTAAAGCGACTGCCTTCGGCTCAGGTCATGATCCCGGAGTCTTGGGATCAAGTCCCACATTAGGCTCTCTGCTCAGAGGGGAGGCTCCTTCTCCCTCCGACCCTCTCCCCTCTCCTACTCTCTCCCTCACAAACAAAATCTTTAAAAATAAATAAACAAAATGAGTTGACATTTTAAAAACGGGGAGATTGCACAAAGATATGTCCATTTGCTACTTCTCCTGAATTCATAGGATCTGAGCATCCAAGCTGGCACTTGCCTGGAGTTGAATGGCGGCTGCCTGCTTTAGGCCGAGCCTATGTTCTTGGGTTCTCCAAGTCCTCACCACTCTCTCCTATCCCAGACACTGAGGCCAAGGGTCATATGCCACCGATTGTCTCATCCTGTGGTATTGGGGTATCTTTTACACCCCTCTGTTTTCAATCAATTATACTGCTCACTCAGACTCTTGAACTGTGACCCATTTTTCAGTTTAATGTAATAATTAATTGAGTGATTATCCTGCAGTGGTGGGAGAGGCAGAAGGAGTTAAAGGATCTTACCTTTGTTGTTAAACTCTGGGCTGTGATTCACAATCGTCAGTGGGGTCATGGAATCATGTGGCTTAGTGGATTTCAGACAAATTTTAGAATAGGATAGAATAAAATGAAAATATTGGAGTGTGTTTACATAGTAAAGATTGTTTTGTGAAATTTATTTCTGTTAAATGCGTGTACTAGGCCTGAATAGCCCAAGTGGGAGAGATTGTTCTGGGGTATGGTGCATCTGGAAACATTCATGAGCTGTCAGGAGCTTAGAAGGAAGAGGTACCCAGTTGGCTGGCTCATATGATTGTGGGAGGCTATTTTGAACAAAGGAAATAGAGAGCCAAGAGGACAGGATATGGGCAAGGAATGTCCTTTTAACTGCCTGATGGAAGAGCACAGAGAGAAGCGAGATAAGGAAAATCTTGGGGATAGGGAAGAGGGAACCATTTTGAGGACCTTCCATGCCAGGGCTTAAATGCTTACCTATGAAAAAGTAGGAACCCACTGTAAAAAAAATTACCATTTATGTGAAGACTTCCCCAATAAGGGTAAGGAACTTACAAGGTCAAATTTAATTCGTACAACCTGAAGAGCTAAGACTTGTTAACCTTATTATTTATTTTTTAAAGATTTTATTTATTTATTTGACAGACAGAGATCACAAGCAGGCAGAGAGAGAGAGAGAGGAAGGGAAGCAGTCTCCTGGCCAAGCAGAGAGCCCGATGCGGGGCTTGATCCCAGGACTCTGCGATCATGACCTGAGCCGAAGGCAGAGGCTTTAACCCACTGAGCCACACAGGTGCCCTTAAGAAATTAATTTTTTAAAATATCTTATTTATTTATTTGAGAGAGAGAGAGGGAGAGAGCATGAGGAGGGCGGGGTGAGAGGGAGAAATAGACTCCCTGCCGAGCACGGCGCCCAACATGGGACTGGATTCTGGAACTCCAGGATCATGACCTGAGCTGAAGGCTGTTAACCAACTGAGTTAACCAACTGAGCCACCCAGGTGCCCCACTTTTTTTTTTTAAAGCAAGAGCACATGGAGTAAGTATAATGTTTAAAGGAAATTAAGTACAGTATACTTGAGAAACTGGAGGACACCCATCCTTTATAAAGCCCAGAAATGAATATCAAATACTGAATACTTGATAAATAATAGTAATACCATAAATCTAGGAAAGGGCACTGCTTTCTCAGGCTGAGCATGATGAGTTCAATTATTTCAACTAGACCTATGTAGGTATGCTTGTTTATTTTTTAGGTAGTGCTTTTTTTTAAGAGGTGGGGAGGAGTAGAGGGAGATAATTTTTTTTTTTTAAAGATTTCATTTATTTATTTGACACACAGATCACAAGTAGGCAGAGAGGCAGGCAGAGAGAGAGAAAGGAGGAAGCAGGCTCCCCGCCAAGCAGAGAGCCTGATGTGGGACTCGATCCCAGGACTCTAGGATCATGACCTGAGCTGAAAGCAGAGGCTTTAACCCACTGAGCCACCCAGGTGCTCCAAGCACTTAATAATTTTTAAGACCATTCTGATTTTTTGTAGACATACATAGTTGACTGAGATCATTTTCTAATTTTCTCCGCAGAATTGTATATATAGTTAGAGGTTAAAATTCGTTTGTAAGTTATATTTTCCCAACAGCAGATAATTTGGTACTATTATTATCCTAATTTTTAAAATTGAAGAGGACTGAACTTGAAATTCCAAAATGGACAATTAAGGATTTGAACTTCAAGGCCATTCACTGGATCACAGGTGTTCTGAACTCATTCATCGTATTGTTCTCTTGGCCTTGGAAAGGAAACAAACCAAGAATGGGATTATGAAAGTAGGTGACAGAGGAGCAGAGTTCATGAGAATTCACTGGGTTGAGGTTGAACTTGCCCTATTAAGCAGCGGAGCATGGAGGGGGTATGTCCTTGAAATTGGGCATTCATATTAAACTTGCAGTACCTTTCAGAGGTTCGCTCACGAAGGCTGATGGAGCACAGTTGAAGTGGTGTTTTGCTGAAACTAAGGAGTAGCTTTTGATAAATTTGCAAATGCAAGATGTTATATGGACCAGGGGGTTAAGAAGCAAATTTTATTTTATTTTATTTTATTTATTTTTTTTTTTTAAAGATTTTATTTATTTATTTGACAGAGAGATCACAAGTAGGCAGAGAGAAGGGGGAAGCAGGCTCCCTGCTGAGCAGATAGCCTGATGCGGGGCTCAATCCCAGGACCCTGGGCCAAAGGCAGAGGCTTTAACCCACTGAGCCACCCAGGCGCCCCATCAGTGACAAATTCTAACCTGAAAATTACCTGGTTTCTACAATTTTGACACACCCTAATCCTCCTGACCCACACCTTAGGATTGCTCAGAGAGCTCCCCAAACCCATTGCCCATTCTGGTTGCTTCCTCCACACAAATGCCCACCCCACCCCCTTTGCCTGTAGATTCTAATATATCCTTCAAAGCCCAGTTTATTATCCAGTTTGACTTCAGTTACTCATTTAATACTGGGGAGCTGCTGCCTGCTGGGCTGCAAGGTTGGTTACTGCCACCACGGAGCCAGCCCAATGGGAGACTGTCAGTAATTACCAAACACTAGGGCGCCTGCGTGGCTCAGTTGTTAGGCATCTGCCTTCGGCTCAGGTCATGATCCCAGGGTCGGGGGTACTGAGCCCTGCATCAGGCTCCCTGCTCTGCAGGAAGCTTGCTTCTCTCTCTCCCACTCTCCCTGCTTGTGTTCCCTCTTGCTGTGTCTCTCTGTCAAATAAATAAAATCTTAAAAAATAAATAAAATAAATTAAATCTTTAAAAAAAATCACCAAACACTATCAACACTATCAACAAAATGCTATGGTGCTATGTGGTATTACAAGAGGAATGAACTTAGATTGGGGTCAGGAGAGGCATATTTTGAGGAAGTATTTAAGGTCCAAAGAACATGTAACACCTGGACAAAAGGAGCACCAAGTATTAGAGAACACTTAATAGGTAAAAAGTACTGAGCGGGAAGGAAACCAGCAGTTGAGGAACTGAAATGAGCCCCAGTGGCTACAGTGTGGAGAGCGGTAGGAGGAGGTGGTAAAGCTTTATCGTCCCCCCCCCCCCCCCCCCCGCCGTGGCTATGACCTTCCACTGGTTTACCAGAGGTGCCCCCAACCTGGGCTAAGAAACTTCCTTTGTGCATCCTCCCTGGGTTATTCTAAGCTGTTTCTGGCTGCCTTCATCATGAAATTTTTTAAAAATATATTTGACAGAGAGAGAGAGAGATATCACAAGTAGGCAGACAGGCAGAGAGAGAGAGAGAGAAGCAGGCTCCCTGCTGAGTAGAGAGGCCCATGCGGGGCTCGATCCCAGGACTCTGGGATCATGACTTGAGCTGAAGGCAGAGGCTTTAAAGATTTTATTTATTTATCTGACAGAGATCCCAAGTAGGCAGAGAGGCAGGCAGAGAGAGAGGGGAAAGCATGCTCCCCACTGAGCAGAGAGCCCGATGCGGGGCTCGATCCTATGACCCTGGGACCATGACCTGAGCCGAAGGCAGAGGCTTTAACCCACGGAGCCACTCAGGTGCCCCCATCATGAAATTTCTTGAAGATAGAGATTATTTTATAGTTTAATTTTTGACCCTCAATATATCCCAATTAATCAGGTGTTCTGTTGATCCTAACCAAAAGTCTGACAAATGGTCAGAAGACTGTAATTTTTTTCCTTGGCTTTGATGCTAAATTTCAGTGTAAACTGGACTAAACCCCAGTATTCCTAAGGACTCAAAACATGTTTCAAGTCCATGGTGTTAAAGACCACTTGACTTAAACCTCAAATTATGGGGGCATCTGGGTGGCTCAGTGGGTTGAGGCCTCTGCCTTCGGCTCGGGTCATGATCCCTGCTTCCTGGGATCAAGCCCCGCATCGGGCTCTCTCTCTCTCTGTCTGCCTCTCTGCCTGCTTGGGAATCTCTGTCTGTCAAATAAATAAATTAAAAAAACAAAAACAAAACAAAACAAAAAACACAAAAAACCCTCAAATTATGTTTGTGCCTCTTTCGGATAACCAGCTGACCTCTAGTAGGCAAAACGTATAGATGTGTTAGGGTAAAGAGTATGTCTGGATTTGCCCTTATTCTGTGTATTTACTTAAAAAAAGGAAGGGGGAGACACATAAGTATATGTTCACTTTGTGTTATGAATCGACCAATTTCTGTTCTCTGAACTCATCAATTTGAATACATTTTGTCTCACTCCTGTGACCATTATCAGAAGTCGTTTCTTCAAAATAAAGTTGAACAGGAAGAAAAAAATAGCTTCTAAAAACAACCTTGATTTATCTATAATGAAGGGCACCAATGGTTCAGAATCCCTTCCAGCAATACTAAGAAAACATGGTGGTTGATGAATCCCAAGACGTCTATCCTGAATCACAAATTCCTGGGTGACTAAAATAAATTCCTAGAGCCAAACTTAAATTGGGACTGTGACCGAGTACCAGAAAAGAAACACCTGCTTTATTAACACAACAGCAACAGAAAGGGTTTCCAAGTTCTTCGAAGGAAAATAACATGAACAGGCAGCACCTGCTAAGTGTTACAAGACTCAGTGCCCACGCTGATTGTTCGAGAGCTCCCCCCACCCTGCAGATGTCTCCTCCCTCAGGGCTGCTGCCAAGAACAGGCTTCTCACTGCGGTAGCGTCACAGTTAATTCCTCAAACAGGAGACTGAGAGGGTATCATTCCTGTTTCAGAAGATCTTGGTGTTAAAGAAGCGGCGGCAGCAGCAGCTCTTAGTGTAGAGAACATAGCCATTTGGAAAACATGCTTGTTTCTTGAATTCAAGAAAAACCATGAGCCAATCTATCAATTCTTCTCCGCTCTGGTCTGCCAGAGTGGGGTCTGAAGATTCCTTTTCTGTCGCTATCACATGTCTGGGTAAGAGGAGGAAAGGTGGAGGGGGGGCCGTGGACGAGGGCTCTCCTCCCTCTGCGCTGGTGGTGGTCGCTATCTTTTGTGGCAGCTGCAGTAGCAGGGGGGTGGTGGGGAGGCCACCCAGCAGTCACCTCTTCTTGAAGCCATACTTTTTGCGTTCATAGAAGAGATCGGTCTTAGAGCTCCCCAAGTTGACAATCTTTGGGCAACCATCTCTCTGGAAAACAGGATAGAGAAGTTGTTAAAAGCCTCTGAGTCTGAACTGAGAGGGATTGAAGATAAAAATAACTTTTCGGGGGCGCCTGGGTGGCTCGGTGGGTTAAAGCTTCTGCCTTCGGCTCAGGTCATGATCCCAGGGTCCTGGGATAGAGCCCCTCTGCTCAGCAGGGAGCCTGCTTCCCTCCGCCCCCACCTGTCTCTCTGCCTACTTGTAATCTCTGACTGTCAAATAAATAAATAAAATCTTAAAAAAAAAAAACTTTTGGATCAGTGGATTTGGCCATTTACTTTATCTGTTCAGTTGTCCTAGTCAATCAATCACCAAGAATTTATTCCACTTTCCAGCCAGGGAGGCCCCCACTTCGAATGCTGGATTCTCAGCCCACTTCTGTCGTTAATACGATGTAGCTGAGGTAGAATTTAACTCTTAAAGATTCCAAAGGGTTTTCTTCAAGTGAAAGGTAAAAACCCTGTAATGATCCTCTATAGATCAACCTCTCTAGATCTCCACTATCTCAAGAAAGAGAAGAAGACCTCCAAGGCAAAAAACCCTACAGGCTTTAGGAGATAGTACATTACATGTTAAATACCATAGGGCTTGATGTGTCCTTAATTCATTTAATGTGACACACGGTCTTGGGGGAAGACTGCCCCTGTGCTAGAGATGGCTACTGAAGGTCTGTACTCTGATTTGTAATGACATGTTCCCCTGGCCACTCTGTGACCTTGAGTGGTTTCAGTGAAGCCCCTAGGAAGCTGTGTTCTGCAGAGATGAGGACTACGTAAGTTGCTCGGGGATAATGGGAGGAAAATTGGGGAAGATGCTACTAGACTAAAACCTTCACAGTCCTGATTTTATTAAAAACTGCTGTCAAAGGAGGTTGCTCCCTGGGACACTGGACTTTAGAATGAATTAATTGATCAAGTTCTTAGACGTCACATTTCTAACTTAGGTGATACCTCTTTTGGGGGACCAATATCAACAACACCATACAAAAATCTCTAGGAACACACAAAGCCAACAATAACATTTCATTATTTTATAAAAACATGTAGTATGTATTACTTTGAGGACTGCCGTCTGACGAGTTCAGCGTGCTGAGGGAGCCAGGGAGTGGGCCCAGCCCCAACAGCTCCCGATGTGAACTCAGGCTGTGTAATCTGTACTGAAAGTTCTGGTACAAATGAGGGTGAACCTGCCTCTTATGGTGGAAGTGGCCTGATACCAAACACACGGGTGCTCTAAGCTCTTTATCTTTAGAGATGCTATGAAATTTTGTGCTAGCATAGCCTGTTTAGTCTTATTATCGCCTTACTGACTTATCCCCAGATTCTACCAATACTGTATGAGGTGAGGATGTGCTCTCTGGATCGGGCTGGCTTTTGTTGAATATGCCTGTAAATGGGTAGCAGGAAGAGGAAGAAGGAAGAACTGTTAAGAAATCTTGGAGGCTGGGGCACGTGGGTGGCTCAGTCCATTAAGCATGTGCCTTTAGCTCAGGTCATGATCCCAGAGCCCTGCTTCAGGCTCCCTGCTCAGTTGGGAGTCCGCTTCTCCCTCTTCCCTCCCCTCTCTTGTGCTCCCTCTCTCAAATAAATAAATAAAAATATATATGTATTTTTAAAGATCTTAGTTATTTATTTGACAGAGAAATCACAAGTAGGCAGAGAGGCAGGCAGAGAGAGAGAGAGAAGGGGAAGCAGGCTCCCCATGGAGCAGAGAGCCCGATGTAGGGCTTGATCCCAGGACCCTGGGATCATGACCTGAGCCGAAGGCAGAGGCTTAAACCCACTGAGCCACCCAGGTGTCCCAATAAATAAACTCTTAAAAAAGAAAAAAAAAAGAGAGAGAGAGAGAGAAAGAATCTTGGAGTGTGGGGGTGCCTGGCTGGCTTAGTCCAGGTCATGATCTCAGGGTTGTGAGTTAGAGCCCCACGCTGGGTATAAAGATTACTTAAAAATAAAAAAATCTTAAGAAGAAACAAGAAACAAAAGAAACCTTAGAGTATGATACAAGTATTTATGAGCTGAGCTAGGGGATATTTTAAAAAATACCTGCAAGGGGCACCTGGCTCAGTGGGTAAAAGCCTCTGCCATGATCCCAGGGTCCTGGGATTGAGCCTGGCATTGGGCTCTGCTCAGCAGGGAGCCTGCTTCCCTTCCTCTCTCTCTCTGCCTACCTTTCTGCCTACTTGTGATCTGTCAAATAAATAAACAAAATCTTAAAAAAAAAAATAAAGAAAAATAAAAATACCTACAGAAGTCTGCCTTATGGCAGTAGTTCTTTTAGCAACTTCAATGTCTGAATACTAGAAATTTCATCCTTTCTCAGATCCCCACCAGAGGACCGACAGATCTCCCCATTCCTAGCACAGGGGCTTTTATTTTTATTTTCAGCAGCTGTAGTTTGAATTGAAGGTGCCAAGTAAATACATCTTATGGCCACTTAATTTCTAAAATTTCATTTTAGTAGACACCAGGGGCATCTGGCTGGCCCAGTCTGTTGGGCACTCACCCTTGATCTCGGCATTGTGGGGGGCACCAAAATATCAAGTGCTTGTTTCAGTTATACTAAATGTGTCCACTGAAACAACTCTGAAGAGCCCTAGGCTGGGCTCCTGTCATGACCACCAAGCAGAACTCAATGCCAATGGGTTTCCTTCCTGAAGAGGACTGTATTACAAGTCCATTTCAGCAGGAAAGAGAGCTACAAACACTACCCTGACCTAGTGACAAAACCCCAGGACTTTCAAGTAATATTTTATTTTTAAGAAAGCTCTACACCCAGTGTGGGGCTTTAACTCTCAAGCCCACTAAGGAGTCAAACGCTTCACTGAGCCAGCCAGGTGCCCCTCAAATAATATTTTATTTTACTTTATTTTTTAGTATTTATTTATTTGCGGCAAAGAGTGTGAGTGGGGCCAAGGGGCAGAGGCAGAGTCTCAAGCAGACTCCCCACTGAGCATAGAGCCTGATGCGGGGCTTGGTCTCACTTTAGATGACCTTAGCTGAAACCAAGAGTTGGATACTTAAGGACTGTGTCACCCATGTGCCCCCCACAAGTAATATTTTAATTTTTAAAGACTTATTTATTTGAGAGCGTGAGCGAGCACATGTGCACAGGAGTACGCACGCTGGAGCAAGCAGGGGGAGGGGCAGAGGGAGAGGAGCAGACTCCCCACTGAGTACGGAGGCCGATGCAGTTGCAGGCTCAATCCCGACTCTGAGATCATGACCTGAGTCAAAATCTAGTTGAAGGGTGCCTGGGTGGCTCAGTGGGTTAAAGCCTCTGCCTTTGGCTCAGGTCATGATCCCAGGGTGCTGGATCAAGCCCTGTGTTGGGCTCTATGCTCAGCGGGGAGCCTGCTTCCCCCTCTCTCTCTGCCTACTTGTGATCTCAGTCTGTGAAATAAATAAATAAAATCTTAAAAAAAAAAAATCTAGAGTTGAAGCTTAACTGACTGAGCCACCCAGGTGCCCCAAGTAATATTTTAAATCCAACACTTATCATTTCCAAAACATAACACACCAAATGGAAATATATACAAAACTGAAATGTAGGAAAAGGCAATTAAAAAAAAGTCTGAAATCAGAAAAACAATTACTGGGGCACCTGTAGGGGCGGCTCAGTCAATTAGGTGTCTGCCTTTGATTCAGGCCATGATCTTGGGGTCCTGGGATCAAGCCCCATGTAAGGCTCCCTGCTCAGCGGGGAGTCTGCTTCTCACTCTGCCCCTCCTCCCTGCTTGTGCTCTCTCTCCCAAATAAGTAAATCTTAAAAAAAAAAAAAAAAAATTATTTATTTATTTGACAGACAGAGATCACAAGTAGGCAGAGAGAAGGGAAGTAGGCTCCCCGCCAAGCGTAGAGCCTGAAGCAGGGCTCGATCCCAGGACCCTGGGACCATGACCTGAGCCGAAGGCAGAGGCTTTAACCCACTGAGCTACCCCGGCACCCCTCAAATAAGTAAATCTTAAAAATAATGAAAAATACAATTACTGAAAAGTGGATCCACATCTTTATTTCTTACAAATGATAGCAAAGAATTATGAAATGAGTGTGCCTAGGTGGCTCAGTGGGTTAAGCTTCCGCCTTTGGCTCAGGTTATGATCTCAGGGTCCTGGGATAAAGTTCCTCGTTGGGTTCTCTGGTCAGCAGGGAGCCTGGTTCCCCCTCTCTGCCTGCCTCTCTGCCTACTTGTGATCTCTGTCAAATAAACAAACAAAATCTTAACCCCCCCTCAAAGTAGTAGGAGTTGTAAAGGAGGTAAATTTCTTTTTTTTTTTTTTTAAAGATTTTATTTATTTGACAGAGAGAGATACAAGTAGGCAGAGAGAGAGAGAGGAGGAAGCAGGCTCCCTGCCGAGCAGAGAGCCCGATGCGGGACTCGATCCCAGGACCCTGAGATCATGACCTGAGCCAAAGGCAGTGGCTTAACCCACTGAGCCACCCAGGCGCCCAAGGAGGTAAATTTCTAAATTAATTTTGAAAAGTACCAAGTGTCTCTTTTTCTTTTTTTTTTTTCAGTCTAACGGCTCTGCTGTTCACTAAACAGAGGGAAGAGAATGATGTAAATAGCAAGAGGGAGAGGCACATACTTGACCACCCTGAGAAGAGCAACACAGTGCGGGGTTTGAGAAAATGCTTTGACTTTGACCACCCATTCTTTTTTTATTTTTTTAAAAATTTGATAGACCGAGATCACAACCAGGCAGAGAGAGAGAGAAGAGGAAGCAGCCTCCCCGCTGAGCAGAGAGCCAGACACGGGGCTCAATCCCAGGACCCTGGGATCATGACTTGAGCCAAAGTCAGAGGCTTCAACCCACTGAGCCACCCAGGCGCCCCTGACCACCAATTCTTTTCTTTTTTTTTTTTTTTTTAAGATTTTATTTTATTAATTTGACAGAGAAATCACAAGTAGACGGAGAGGCAGCCAGAGAGAGAGAGAGGGAAGCAGGCTCTCTGCTGAGCAGAGAGCCCGATGCGGGACTCGATCCCAGGACTCCGAGATCATGACCTCAGCCGAAGGCAGCGGCTCAACCCACTGAGCCACCCAGGTGCCCCCTGACCACCAATTCTTAAAGGTGATAAAACCATCTTCAATATTACCAGTTTGTGTTTATCTTCACCCAATGAAATCTTATTCCTTAGGACTTAATTTCTCTCGTTAGAGGGAAAATATAATTTGAATTTTAACCTTTCTCTTGGGGTGGGGAGAGGCAATAGTGAAATGAAAAACCTGAGAAACAAGGAGCCAGACAACTTGGGTTCTAGGCCTGGATCCGCCACTGATTAGCCATGTGACCTTGGGCCAAGTTGTTTAACATCTGGAAGCTTTAGTTTTCTCGTTTGTATCACAAAGACCTGTTAGAGAGCTGAGGAGAATGTAAGTAAAAGAGATAAATCGAGGGGTAAGGAGACATCAGATGAGAATGATGCTGCACTGTAGAAACTACAAATGAGTCCTCTGGCAGCAGTGGCCCCAGACAGGAGTCCTGAGTAGTCTTGATGCTGAAAAACTAAGTGAAAACACCCATTTAGTCCACGGGTCTAATTCCCTTATAAATTATGAAAGTGGCAGGAAGAGGAAGGAGTATGAGAACTCCGGCTTGCTTTGATGGCAGGATTTCTGCCTAGGAAAGAAGTCTGAGGGACTTAATCTCCATGAAGATCTGTAGGCTGAGAGGCTGGATCAGGTCACTAAACTGCTCTGTGTCTTCTGGAAACTACTGCTGAATAAATGTAAGCTAGATACCGTCTCAAGTATCCTCAGAACACTCCTGTACGTTGTGAAGAAGACGGAGTGATGTCTAGAATAATTCTCAGGAACGGAACGAAGCACAAAGATCCAAAGGTATCAGTTCACATACCACATGCAGACAAGTCAGACAGTAATTAACATTTATCAAGCACTCTGGTTACAAGCTTATTCCAGACAAGAACTCCAGCTTCAACCATGTAGACAGTCAAAAAAATGTTGTCCTTACGGACTCTGGAGCTAGTTTAAGACCTACTCACGTTTTCTCATCATTGCTGTTGCCTTCCCGCGGTTTCACTGCTTACAGATTATAAATGTCAAATACTGCAGACCAGACACTTTATATGGGGCACTACTAGGGATGGCTTACAGAGGAAGCAGCGAAATGTGGACCATGCCTGTAATACACAGACACTAAACCAAGAACGTGGAAAAAGAGAGATAAACAGCGAAACCAAGCTCCGTTCTCTAAAGGGGTACAACCCAGTTGGTGGGTCAGATGGACAAAGATATGCTTTGACACACAAAGATAAATGCAAATCAGAGTTCAGGACAGGGTAATGTTCAAATCACCAACTGAAGTTAAGTTTTTGGTATTTTATCTATGTCCTTTCTCACCTCCCTAAAAAATTAGAAGACATAATGGTGTAAGAAACAGTTTCATCTGGCCAGATACGTCCCCCTTCCTGGGGCTAGACAGGCTCCAAATATACAGAATCAGGAGGCTGGGTGCTTCTACTCAACATGGGCACATCCTCCCAGAAGGACTCACAAAAGGATGACAAGGAGTAATGGGGACACCACGAGATTTAGTCTGACAATCTGCACCTGCCATTTAATAGCTGGTGACAGACTGTAAAATGGGGACAACGTGGGGCGCCTGGGTGGCTCAGTCAGTTAAGCATCTGCCTTTGGCTTAGGTCACGATCCTGGCTTCCTGGGATGGAGTCCTACATGGGGCTCCTTGCTCAGCAGGGAACCTGCTTCTCCCTCTGCCTGCTGCTCCCCCTGCTTGTGCTCTCTCTCTGATAAATAAATAAATAAAATCTTTTAAAAAAAGGGGATAATAATAATCCCTATTTAACAAAGTTATTGTGAAGAATAAAGGATGACATCTATAAACTACCTACTGTGTACGTGGGAACGTTAAGAATCATGTATCTTTTTTTTCTTTTAAGATTTATTCGAGGGGCGCCTGGGTGGCTCAGTCAGTTGAGCGTCTGCCTTCGGCTCAGGTCATGATCCTGCCATCCAGTCCCAGGCTTCCTCTCATCCCGCGGCCTGCTTCTCCCTCTCCTTCTGCAGCTCCCCCTGCTGGGGCTGTTGTGCAGGCACATACCTGTGTGTGCACTTGAGCACCCTCAATCTCTCTCTGTCAAATAAAATCTTAAAAAAAGAAAGAGAATTAAAAACAAAAGTAGGGAGGCAGAGAAGCCTCAAGCGGACTTCCTGCTGAGCGCAAGCCTGACCCCAGCTAGTTTCCAGGACCCTGAGATCATGACATGAGCTGAAACCAAGAGCTGGCTCCTCATTCTACCAAGCCACCATGGCATCCCTCATGTATCTTTTGCCTTACCCCAGATTTAGGTAACCAGGAACCTTCCATTAGTGATACTATTATGAACACTTAAATTTTTTTAAAAAAGACTTTGTTTATTTGTCAGAGAGAGAGCATAAGCAGGAGTGGCACAGCAGGCAGAGAGAGACGCAGGCCCCCTGCTGATCAAGGAGCCCAATGTGAGGACTCCATCCCAAGACCCTGGGATCATGGCCTGAGGCAAAGGCAGACGCTTAAGTGACTGAGCCACCCAGGCGTCCCACGTTGTCCCCGTTTTACAGTCTGTCACTCAGCTAATAAATGGTCCTGGGATCATGACCTGAGCTGAAGGCAGACGCCTAACCAACTGAGCCACCCGGGCGTCCCCACACTTTTTAGTGTGTCATACGTAAGAAGAAGAAAACAAGCAGATTCACCGTCCCCACCCTCTAAGAAGGCTCCTGCTTCCAACCTAAACAAAAACAGTAAAACTTGCTTTTATTATAGATCTACAAGCCCCCTATCCTGGCATTTGACTAAAGGAATTGAGTAAGTAGCCACCGCCACTACACAATGTCAAGGAGCAAAAATGTCACGAGACAGAATCACAATCCTGCACTATCAGCCCAAAGGCATTCTTTAGCCAGTTAAAGTGGAAATCAACTTGAGGTGTCCCAAATTCAACTGTCACCACATCCACTCAAACAATCTTTCATGATAGGAAAGAAAATGACTGAGCAGCTATTACCTACTGTGCACTGTGCCTGGACTCACAAAGGCAGGATATTGTTTCTGAAGAAGGATAATCAGAGGGGTGCCTGGGTGGCTCAGTGGGTTAAGTCTCTGCCTTCGGCTCAGGTCATGGTCTCAGGGTCCTGGGATTGAGCCTCGAGTCAGGTTCTCTGCTCAACAGGGAGCCTGCTTCCCCTTCTCTCTCTCTGCATCTGTCTCTGCCTACTTGTGATCTTTGTCTGTCAAATAAATAAATAAGCTTCTTAAAAAAAAGAATAATTAGAGAGAGAGATCAAAGGAGTAGAGAGAAGGCTCTCCAAATTGCTGACGTTGACAAAGTTTTGTTTCTGTTGCATTTCAGCCTTCGATGCAAAATAACTGCCTTTTATTGGACGACACCCAGCTGACCTCACAGAACTTGAGGAAATTATAACCTGTGTGCTTAGTTGAACATAGTAATCTCTATGGGCCATAGGAGTTTGCCCTGGTTGGCAAGAGTTACTAAATAAAAGCAGCAAAGATCAGATGGAAAGCTTAGTGTACACTCACATCCTTCTCCTGGATGGTGCACTCCTTACAATAATAGGCATCCGAGACTCCAGGGCCTCCACAGATCACACAGCGCCCCTGGTAAGAGCCATAATTACACTCATCACATATGCGCACCAGAGTGCAGGGACGCACGTAGGAGTCACAGATCACACACTTGCCATCACCTGGGAAGAAGAGAGAATGGAATTACGCCCACATACAAGTACCTCCTTAAGTCTACTGCCCTACTCCTGCTATGGGGAAAATACAGTGGTCTCCACCCCCTAGTGACTTTAGGACTCTCTATTTTGGTATTACAAAACTCAGCTAACCCTGTGTCCCTCTCAATCCCTTCAACGAGTAAGTTAACCAACTAATATATAAAGAGATTAGAACATCACCTCATAGACAAGAAGTCTCCATCACTACTGGCGAAGAACTGTGTATGGGTCGTTTGGGGACAGGGTCAGGCTATCTCCTGGCCAAAGCTACAAATTTTCTCAAAAACCCAAACATAATGTTTAAAATGTGCAAGTTGCAACGGAGAGATGGAGAGGGCTTTGGTTGCAGCCTGGTACTCAATGTTCACAAACTTGCAGGCACACTCTGCCCAAAACCCTCTTTGTGGCACTGCTGGAAATGCCCGTTTGCTGGCTTTAAACAAACTGTGAGGGGAAGGAGTGGGGGTGTTTGGGAGGGCGTGTTCACTCACATTTTTCACACAGTCTTCCGATGGCTGCAAGATCAAAGATGGTAAAGAGTACAATTAGAACTGGTTTTGACGAAGAGGGGAAAGATCCTCGAATCTGGGGTGGCGACACAGCAGGGACTGCAGTGAGCCCTAAGGGCTCCTATCCATCTAACCCTCACCGTAAGGTTCCATCCGAAGCAAACCCACACCCTTCTCAGCCCGCTCCCAGGTCCTGGGCAACCTGAGCTTCCTCGGACCTCACTCCCGTCGCCTGCCTGACTCTCAGCACGCGCGCCCCCGCCCTCTTTGCATCAGAGACCACAAACGCGCGCGCTCCCATGCTATCAACCGTGAGGCGGGAAACGTGGCGCCTCCGAGGCAAAACCCGAAGGATGAGATCGGAACCTCTGACCACCTCCTACCCTCCAGCTCCTGACACCATCCCCACCCTGACAGCCGGGGGCAGGAAGCTGCCTCACCAACACCAGCCTGCTTGCGGCAGAAAATCAAATCCGGATGATGTTTAGCCATAGTTCCAGCGCAAGCCGGCCACCGGAAACTTAGAGAACTTCCGTCCGACCTTTAACCTCCATTTTCCAGCCCCCCGGTCGCCGTGATTGGTTCTCCAGGCTTCATCAAGACCCGCTCGCGCTCGCTCGCCCGCGCTCGCTCTCGCGTGATCTAAGCCTTAAGTTAAAAAAATAGAGGGAGTTTCCGTGCGTGCTTGGGAGCCAGGTCCTGGCAGATGCATGGAAGTCATTAAAAAATTTGCCTTTCCCAGATTTGGATGGAAGAGACAACTGAAATTTGCCCTTCGATAGCACATCTATGTGTCTGGTATTTATTTCTGCAAGTGTTTTTATGCAGCTCTTTCCCTTTCAGGCGTCCGTTTCTAACACGGGAGCTCCGCCCACTGCGCTCCCCGCGCTCACGTCCCTCTACCGAGGCCCCGCCTTTACCATTACGCGTTTCTCTTCCAGGCCACGCCTCTGCCCCAAAGCTTTAAGTACGCCGTGGTTTACGTCATCTTTACGCGACCTCATCTTTGTCAGTGCACAAAATGGCGCCTTACAGCCTACTGGTGACCCGGCTGCAGGTGAGCGAGCTCAGGGCCCTCTGGGTTCACGAGGGCGGGGAGCCTCCTACTGAGCCTGCAGCTGTGGGCGAGGCAAGGCGAGGCGGGCCCGACCTCCCGCCGACTTTCCGTGGACCTGTCCGGGCCGCGGGCCTTGCGCGGGTGTCCGCTCCTCCCGCGCCCGAGGTCAAGGCGTCCCCGGCTCCGCTCTCCCAGTCCTGTCCCCGCCCCGTGGGAAGCGTAGGTCCAAGCAGTGGCTGTCAGGTGAAGAGTGGAGGCACCCCTTTCTGAGGACTCCACTTCGCTCTCTTGTAGGGTGTCTTTCCGTTCCTCAAGGTGAGGACAAGGTGACTGGGGGGCGCGGTCGTTGTGGAGCCCGCTAGGCCCAGAGTCTGAAGGCCTCACTTCCCATCTCTAGGCAGCAGAGCCCTGCTAACCAGGGGCTTCTACGATTGCCAGGCCTGGAGGCTGTAGACGAGATTGGTACCCTGTTCCATTTTAAAAGGATCCTGCAGAACATACAGTCAAGAATGCGAGGGGGCTTTCTTGGCGCAGACCTAGTAAATAGTAAGGGTAGCAGTAGCCTCTCATCTTTGCAAGATTGCAAGACTGTTTTAATTCCTCATCTTATCATTTGATTCATATAATCATCTGGTGATATAATTCCCATTGGATAGGCTACAAAACTGCTAGAAAGTAGGTGAAAGTTTGTGCTCTCTTGAGTGTCACCGAGGTGCTGTTTGGAGCATCTGCCCTATTATACCCTTTTGTTCTTGTTCATGTCAGCCTGTCTTCTCTAAGCCAGAGTGTGATCCTCGAGCTGACATTGTATTTGTGAGAGTACCAGTATAGAATATTTTGAGCTCAGTTCCTTTTCATTTAGGAGGTAGGAGGATAAAGAGACTCAACAGTTTGACCTTGACTCTTCTGTTACGAACCATCTAGAAAACTGACTGTGACTGCCAGATGGTTTTCTTCACTCCTAACTTGATAACACTGGGAAGGTGTTACATGGAAGGTTTCAATGTCAGGCATGTATTTTATTAATAAAAGTAAAGCAAGCAATAAAGTCGACATTCTCTGACAACCTTTTACATTTAACTTTGTGAATCTGCTTTGAATCAAGTGGCATAGCTTTGATTATAAAATTAAAGAAGTTATGTGCTATACTCTCAGGAAGCATTGTGTTACTAGGGTTTGTTTTTGTTTGTGTTTTTTAATCACGTTGCTTAAATTTAGACCATATGGTTTAAAATGAAATCATCATTTGTCTTAAATACTTCTGATCTCTCAATTTTGGACAAAGACAAGGGGTTTGCCCTAATTTGCTTTTTAGAACTTTTGATTTTTTAGGTTAATGATGTAGAAAGAAAGGTAGTTGTTTTTTCCTGATCCTGCTGCCCCGTGATGTAGTGAAGTCAGGCAGTATTATTTGATGGTTAAATGATTACAGACTTAGTGATCTTGGAAGAGAGAACTAATATCACAGTATTTAAAAAAAAAAAAAAAAAAAAGGATTTTGGAAAGCTTTTAGTGTTAGACCAGTATAGAAAGAGATCTGGTCCATAGTTCATATTCTTTCCTGACCCTGTGACCTTGAGCAAATTACTTTTGGATTCTAGTTTCCTCACCCGACAGATCACTGGGGATAATCTTCATTGACAAATGCTTACTGAGTACTTGG
The DNA here is from genome assembly GCF_022355385.1 of Mustela nigripes. NCBI lineage: Eukaryota > Metazoa > Chordata > Mammalia > Carnivora > Mustelidae > Mustela > Mustela nigripes. The sequence goes on along the minus strand of NC_081562.1, from coordinate 7,068,362 downwards.
TTCCATTCAGATTGTTATGAAGTGATAAGAAAATGGAATATATTTGTTTTTGATCATCATGTAGTCCAGCCTCCTCTTTTACAGATGGATAATCTAAGACCTTGGGTGACTTCCAGTAGCAGAGTCAGGATTAAAATCCAGGTGTCCTCGTTTGTTTATTCAGCTAAGATGAATGAAAAGCTGTATACCACACTGCCTCTCAGTAGCCAAGCTATCTTAAATAATGGCCTGCTAACACTGTCCTCAGAGAACCTTGTAAATTTACCTTTTTTGTATTTAGCTACATTTGAGAAGTGATGGTGCTGCTTTAGTTGTCATGTCTGTAGAACCCTGTCCATGCATTCAGTTTATTCCGACCTCATTCCATGCATATTCATTGAGTACCTACCACTTGCTTCAAATACAATAATAAGCAAAGCAGACAGTCCCCATTTTCATGGAACTTCTACTCTATTCTTCTACCATACTAGATTCTATTATATAGTCAATGTGTTTTGCTGCAGAGGGCCTTGAAAATCTTCTCAGCCAAAATATTTTTCTTCTGCCCTTAGCTGGACCAAAGGTGAAGGTAAATAATAGAATGAATGATGCCAGTTTCTACTGCCATTAAGAGTACCTAACGTTTACCTTACTGTGTGCCAGTAATCCCACAGGATGCCGTGAGATAAGGCAGACCTGTTGGCTCTAATAGACGAAGAAACAGGATTGGAGAAGAAACACAGTATGATGCTTAAGAGCTGGGTTCTGGGGCGCCTGGGTGGCTCAGTGGTTTGAGCCGCTGCCTTCGGCTCAGGTCATGATCCCAGGGTCCTGGGATCGAGTCCCGCATCGGGCTCTCTGCTCAGCGGGGAGCTTGCTTCCCTCTCTCTCTCTCTGCCTGCCCCACATCTACTTGTGATTTCTCTCTGTCAAATAAATAAATAAAATCTTTAAAAAAAAAAAAAAAAGAGCTGGGTTCTGGCGTCATACTACCGGGACCTGAAAGCTGACTCTAATATTCCCTAGCCATGACTGAGCAGATTACCTGACCTCTCTACCTGTTCCCTCACCAGTGAGATACAGATAATGATAGTACATCTGGTTTATTTGATTATTGTATTATAGTTGCAAACTAGACCCCTCCCTGTACCTAGTAAGGGCTGTATAATTAAGTACAATTAAGCTAAGTAACATGAAATAAACTTGCCTAGGGCCTTATTATTAGTCATTAGCAGGTGTGATTTGAATCTGTACCTTTTTTTTTTGGTACCTTTTTGATTCCAGGGTCTGAGTTCCTAGCACCTGTGCTATGCTGCTTCCCTTTGGCATCAAGACTCAGCCTATCCACCAGGGTACTGTTAATGCTTCCTTACCTGGGAACAGATCTCCTTAAGTTGAAAGTATTCCACTGTTTTTTGTTTGTTTGTTTTTTAAGATTTTACTTATTTATTTGACAGATAGCGATCACAAATAGGCAGAGAGGCAGGCAGGGGAGGGGTGGGAAGCAGGCTCCCCCTCACTGAGCTGAGAGCCCGATGCGGGGCTCGATCCCAAGCTCAATCCCTGAGATCACAACCTGAGCCAAAGGCAGAGGCTTTACCCACTGCCCCCCAGGTGCTCCGAAAGTGTTCCACTGTTTAACAGTGCCGGCCACCAGCTTGTAAAGTTAGAAACCGAGAAAAAAAAATGGAGGTCAGCATTTTGAAAAGCCCCATTTACTCTCTGGTGTTTATTTTTTATTTGTGTGCACACAACTGTGGATGGTAGATAAAAGGGGTTGGGTGCTTGCAAATATGTTTCTTAGGTCTTTGGTTTTGCCTTGAGGTGCTGAGTTGCTGAGTTCTTCATCATGTAACCTCACATGCAAATCCGAGATGGCCATTAACTACAATGGAATCTGACAGATTTGGCAGAAGTTAAGTTCTCTGTCAAGTGTCAGGTTAAAACAACCACCACCACCTTGGGAATTAGGAAATGGGTCATTCTGGTTGCATGTCCCTGTGGTCCGGTCTCGGGTATCCTGTAGTCAGCTGGTGACTGGAGTTGAGTAGATGAATGAATGATTGAACGGATGAGTAAGCAAACTTCAACAAACGTCAGGTCTAAACTTTGGGCAGAGAGAGTAGAGTCACCATCTTGAGAACTAGGGGAGTGCATTGTTGCCTTTTGAACTAGCTGTTTCCAAAATGTTCATTGAAAGCTTTAGTATATGACTTAACACTATTCTAGACTCTATGAGTGCAACAGTGAACAAGAATAGTGGATCTTATATTGTAGTTCTGGGCAAACAGAAGATAAACAAGTAGACAACATTGTAGCTGCTAAGTGCTACCAGAAAGGTAGATTAGGAGCCTGTGGTAGAGAGGGTCAGGGTGGGCATGTGACATGGCCTTAACTGGGGTGGGTGGCAAAGGCCCTACAGAAAAAGGTGACATTTGAGCTGTTACTTAAATGACAAAAAGACAGCCTTCAGTATTTTTTTTTTTTTAGATTTTATTTATTTATTCGACAGAGAGAGAGATCACAAGTAGGCAGAGAGGCAGGCAGAGAGAGGGGGGGAAGCAGGTTCCCTGCTGAGCCGAGAGCCCGATGTGGGGCTCAATCCCAGGACCTTGGGATCATGACCCGAGCCGAAGGCAGAAGCTTTAACCTACTGAACCACCCAGGCGCCCCTGACAAATAAAATCTTTATTTAAAAAAAAAAAGACTGGGTCTAGGGAAACTGCTTGTTCCTTCCCTAATCTCCATGCAGGTGCTGCTGTAAGAGTTGGGGAGAAGAGGTAGAAATGAATCTGTCAGCTTCTTGATTTTATTCTCTAAGTTGACGTGCAACTTTGGGAAAGTGGACTTTACAATTACTTTTGTAATATATATATTTTTAAGATTTTATTTATTTGAGAGTGAGAGCAAGCGTGGGAGCATGAGTGGGGCATGGGCAGGGGAGAGGGAGAAGCAGACTTCCCGGTGAACAGGGAGCCCGACGCGGGACTTGAGCCCAGGACCCCGAGATCATGACCTGAATCGAAGTCAGATACTTAACCGACTGAACCACCCAGGCTCCCCACGTTTGTAGTATTTTCATCATCAAAGTCTGGGTCCTGGGAGAAGTTGGGCCCGGTGGGAGTATTTCTGCTTCTATCCCGCAGAGAGAGACTGGGGCAGCTTCTGATGGGGAGCTTGAATTCTGGGGCCAGCTGCAGGAGGACCTAAAGGAGTCTCAGAAGCCCCTCTAATCCCCCGCACTTCATGCTGTGTCGCTGGGTTCCTTCACCTTCTGCTGGACATTCGTGTTCTTAATTGTTCATTGAGGGAGCCGTAGAGCTGGTTTAAGACGAGGGCCCGGCCTGTGGAAGAGCTCATACGCTGGCGAGGAGGAACTCACTTCCTAACCGCACAACACGCTGGCCTGAAGCGAGGAGGGAAGGGGTGAGCTGGGCCGTCGTAGAACTTAGGTGTCTTGGGACGCGTTTAGTCTGTGCCACACACATCGCTGGTGTTAGAGATACCAGTCACTGAACTAGGTCTTATTTTACAAGGACTGCCTCATTTGCCCTTCACAACAGCCCTAAGAAGTGGGTGTCATTAGCCTGAGAACCAGAGGGGCTGAGCAGCTCGTCTGAGGGCACAGCTAGCGTTTGGCCCAGCCAGATCTTTTTTTTTTTTTTTTTTTTTAATTTTATTTATTTATTTGTCATAGAGAGAGAAGTGAGAGCAAACACAGGCAGACAGAGTGGCAGGCAGAGCCAGAGGGAGAAGCAGGCTCCCCGCCAAGCAAGGAGCCCGATGTGGGACTCGATCCCAGGACGCTGGGATCATGACCTGAGCCGAAGGCAGCCGCTTAACCAACTGAGCCACCCAGGCGTCCCGAGGCCCAGCCAGATTTTGAATGCAGATTCGTTTGCTTGCAGAACCCAGGCTTTTGACCACTCTGCTGAACTGTTTCCTCAGAGTACTACCCCCGGGGCTGGAGAGTCGAAAGTAGACCTTTGTGGAGGAGGCCAAATGCAGGGGACACAGTTCAGTTGGCTCCCTGCCCTGCTTGGCTCTATGTTTATTTGGGGCCTTGATTGCCTCCTGCCCCAAATACCAGCCAGGCCTGGGAGGGTGAGGCCAGAGGGCTGAGCCCCACAGAGGCAGCTTTATTCCTTGCTGGAGCCGCTGGGCAGCCGCACAGGCCACCTATTGAGTTCTCAGAAGCCGCCCTTCCTGAGTGTGTTAGTGTGCAGCGTTGCCCCGGGGGCTGGATTCAGGCTCAGATTTGTATGCAGTTCACAGTGTGCCTGGCGTCTCTGCCCCTGCCACCGGCAGCAAAGGACAAGCGGGCCCAAGAGTGAATCTATCAAACAGTTCCTTAAAGAACCCCTCCCTGGCCTTACATACACGCGTGAGCGCCAGCTGACTTGGAGAAACACAGCTCCCTGCCCCCTTCCTAAGCCTCTGAAAAGGACTGCATCACCTTTTGTGCCTGCCAGTTGCATAGCAACCAAGCTAGCTGATTGCCTCCTGGGCGGAGGGGGGAAATTGTTTAGCTCTGGAGAGGAGCCCAGCGTCACCTCCCAGGGGTGGGAGAGAATTGTTCCAGGCAGCAGAGGTGTGGGAAGATGCTGCTGCTTTGGAGGGTGCTGACTGACAGGCATTCCTTGTGGCCCACCTAGCCAGAGCCTGCCTGAGGCTTCCCTGCCAGGAATGGCCTGGCTGTTGCAAGCTAACAGCTGTGAGCCTGAAGGCTGCTGAATGAAGGTCAAGGTCAGAGGAACCAGGGGTCTTACCCTGCTGAGACTGTGAAGTCATCCTGCTGTTGAAATGGGCTGCCTTGTAAGGTAGTGCGTTCCCCCACCCCTGGGCACAGGTTGGATGGCCTCGTGTGAGGGATGCCCGGGCAGCATGAGAGGGTAGAGGAGACCTTTTCAGTCCCATTGCTTTGCTGTGTGGCCCTGGTGCTTGGGATCTGCTCTGGGGCCCCTGGTCTTTGTGAGCTAGGAGGGGGGTAGAGGACATGGTGGGAAACAGCACTGCTTCGTCCTTTCTGTAATACACAGGCGGGCAGTGGGTTAGTAGCAACATACCCTCCCGGGAGAAGTGAGTGATAGCCTACATGTATTGAATGCCTATCAGGAATCCAGACTGAACTCTGTGCTTTGCTTATATTTTTTTTCTTTGAAGAATGTAGTATATTCATAAAAACCCTCTTTTCACTCCAGTCCCCAAAGGCAAACACTGATAGGAATTTTGTGTTTAATCATTCTAGATTTTTTTTTCTCTACATTTACAAGCAGTACATTCTTTGTAAATCTCACAAAAACCTCTGCTCTTTTATCCCATTTTATAGAAAATAAAGGAAACTGGGGCGCCTGGGTGGCTCAGTGGGTTAAAGCCTCTGCTTTCAGCTCAGGTCATGATCCCAGGGTCCTGGGATCAAGCCCCGCATCGGCTCTCTGCTCAGCAGGGAGCCTGCTTCCTCCTCTCTCTCTGCCTACTTGTCATCTCTGTCAAATAAATAAATAAAATCTTAAAAAAAAAAAAAAAAGAAAAGCAAGGAAACTGAGGCTCAGAGAGGTGGAAGACCTTATCTGAGGTCCTGTGGCTAGGGGAACCAAGATTGTAAGCCAGATCCATCTGGCTCTAGAGTGGATGCCCTTTCTTTGACTTGGCACGGGTAGGACTGTTTCCACAGTGGCCCTCGACAGGACTGCATGGGGTTGGTGGCTGCTTTGTCTCTTGCTGAAGCAGTTGCCTCAAGAGACCAGGCATCTTCTAGGAGCCCAGCCTGTTGGGACAGCTCAGCCATTTCTGCTTCTTGGCTTGCTCCGAGTTCTGGTGCTCAGCGACATGTGGCTCCCTAAGGCAGCGCTGGCACATAGGCCCTGCCTCACCGGGTGGGTGAGAGGTCAGGCTGGCCTCCTGGCCGAGAATATGTCAGTCTCTTTGGTTTGGACTGTTCTCTTGATACAAATGGTTCCAAGGGAAGACTTGTGTCCTTTGGGAAGGGAGAGTAGCATGTCTGACCTTGGTCAGTTGGGAAGTCCAGAGTTTCGAGTGGGGAAGCACGTAAGGTGCCACAGCATGGATCCCCTTTCCGTGCGCTTGCTTCTGTAACTGGGCGCGGCCAGCTCAGCACCTCGGCTAGAGGCACTCACAGTGTGAATTTGAAAGCGTGATGAAGAGGCTTGTGTTCAGATTGTGGCTCTGCCTTTGTCCCTCTCATCACCAAATATTTTTTCAGCTTCTGTGTATCAGACATTTTTCTAGGCTCCGAGTATGCACGGTAACGTGACTACACAGGTTTTCTGCCTTCAGGGCGCTTACAGTTTAGTGGAATTTACTTTCTCATCTGCCCAAGTCTCCATTTCCTCTCTATGCGCGGGACTGGCTGACCTGTAACAATCCCACTTGGCACACTTGTTGGGAAGGTGACAGAAGATAACCTTTGTGATCTTGCCTGGCACAGTTTTGTTTTGTTTCTTTTCATTTCTTGCCAGGCTCCCCATTGGGGTCCACTTTGGGTATGTTTCCTCCTCCAGAATTTGTTCTGTGTCAGCAAATGCAGGATCAGCGGTGCCTCCCTTACTCCCTTGGAGCCCTGGAGATTTGGATCGTACCCAGTAAGGGAGGGGCACTACCGAGACCCAGGAGCCAGACTCCACCAAAGACACTTTGGTTTAGCAGTTGGGACCAATAGCCCCCCACCACTGTGGGCTGGGCCTGCCTGGCTCTTGGGCCAGAGCAGAGGCTGGGAAACACTTTCTGTAGCACAGTGAGAAGACCATGGGCTCTGTAGGTTCCCAGCTGTGTGACCTTGGGTCGGCCACTTCCTGTCTCTGGGCCTGTGCATCTTCAGGGCAGTTAGGGAGGCTGAGCTTTGTATAAGGTTTAGCAGAGTAGCTGGCACAGAGCAGGTGACCGCTGACAGCTATTTACTCCAAAACAGATCTGTGAGCATCTGGCTACTATGGGAGACTCCCACCCAAGTGTAAAATTAGGGAGTTGTTTGGTAGCAGAGGAAATGCTGTGTGGATGCTTAGACTGTTGAAGACACGATTAAGGTTTTCAAGGATTTGAAAGGCTGAAATGTGGAAGAGTGTCTAGGCTCATTTGAACTGGTTCCAAAGGTCAGGGCTAGGAAGTGCGGCCTGTCATGTGTCAGGCACTGGACTGGGTCCTTCCGTAGGTGCTCTCTTTGAGTCCTGACTGCAGCCTGGGAAGGTTAGCCCCGCTTAGAGGAGAGAAGGTGATGTTTAGATGCTAAGCCTCTCAAGGTTACATGGCCTCTTGGGGACAGAATCTCCAGTGCCGGAATCTGTGTTCTAATGTGACTGAGGCAGTTTCAGTTCAGTATAAGAAGCAGTTGTAGCAGTTGGAAAGTATTAGAACTGTCCAGGAGTGGAATAGGCTTTCTGGAAGAAACTGAGCTTCCTGGTCCCATCCTGTTCAATCAGGGGCTCAGGGAGTTTGCCCAAGAGGGGTTTCTGCTCAGCCGTGCTCTAGGCTCCTTTGTTCCAGAGGAAGTGGAGGGTGAGGGCTTTGTGAAAGAACCCCTTCTAGATAAGGGCCTGGCGTGTACCCCTGAAAATTTCACAAGACCTGAGACTTGGGCTCCAGGTATGGGAAACAATTTTCCTGTCTTCTGGTTGTTGCAACATCTGGGTTGGTAGGCCTTACGAGTGATCTCAGGAATGTTTCTGGGTCCCAAGGCCAGGTGGAACTGAGCGTTTGAGTATGTTTTACTTTTGGATTTAGGAAAGAAAAACAAAATCTTAGTAGGTTATTATTATTTTTTTAATATGCCCACAAATCATCATCCTTCTTTAAATAACACTGATCCAGGAGCGTTTGGGTGGCTCAGTTGTTGGGCGTCTGTCTTTGGCTCGGGTCGAGATCCCAGGGCCCTGAGTCGGACTCCCTGCTGAGCAGGAAGCCTGCTTCTCCCTCTCCCACTCCCCCTGCTTGTGTTCCCTCTCTCGATGTATCCCCCGCCCCTGTCAAATAAACAAATAAATAAATAAATAACACTGATCCAGACTACTTGACCCCCAGCCACAGTGGCTGGCATATTGTAGGACTCAGTAATACCTGTTTTTAAGGTGAAATTGATTTCTTAGCTTTTTTTCTTGTTTATGAAGGTAATTACCCATTGTAGGAAACTTGGAAAATACAGAAGTATAGAGAATATCATAAAAGTTACCTATAAATATTTGTAATACCCCACCTTTACCCAGAGATAACTACTGTTAACGTTTGGCATATGTCTTTCTAATGTTTTAAAATTTTTACAATCCAGATTAAAAACATGTACAATAGTATGTGTATTTATAATCATAAAAGCAGCAATGAGGAGATTCTTTTTTTTTTTCTCTAAAGATTTTATTTATTTGAGAGAGAGAGACAGAGGGCAAGTGCAAGTGCAGGAGCTGGGATGGGGGAGAAGACGAGAGGGAGGGGGACAAGCAGACTCCCCGCTGAGCAGGGAGCCCAGTACGGGGGCTCGATCCCAAGACCCTGAGATCACAACCTGAGCCGAAGGCAGATGCTTAACTGACTGAGGCACCCAGGTACTCCAACAATGGGGACATTCTTATAAACACTTGAACACCCCCCCCTTTTTAAGTAATCTCTATACCCAACATGGGGCTCCAACTTGGAACCCAGAGGTGGAGAGTTGCATGCTTCACTGACTGAGCCAGACAGGTGCCCCTGAATACTCTTGATAAAACTAAAATCTTTCTTTCTGCCAGCCTTTTCCTAAACTTTTCTCCTTCCCCAGGAGTAACAGCAGATCAGTGTATGTCCTCTTAAGTGCATGTCTGTGAACATTCAGTACATACATAAATAGTGTTAAAGCAAATTGCTGTGTTTTATATCTGTAACTTAACAGTGAATCTTAGAGATTTTTCCTAAAGTGTTACAGTATTCCACAAAATGGATAAAATGTAACTTAAAAAAGAGAACATTTAAGTTTTTTCTAATTTTTTTAAGATTTTATTTTTAAGCGGAGCGCCTGGGTGGCTCAGTGGGTTAAGCCTCTGCCTTCGGCTCTGGTCATGTTCCCAGGGTCCTGGGATTGAGCCCCGCATCGGGCTCTCTGCTCAGGGGGGAGCCTGCTCCCCCCCCCTCTCTCCCTGCCTCTCTACCTACTTGTGATTTCTCTCTCTGTCAAATAAATAAATAAAAATATAAAAAAAAAAGATTTTATTTTTAAGTAAACTCTCCAGCCAGTGTGGAGCTCCAGCTCACAACCCTGAGATCAAGAGTCACATGCTCCCCCAGTGAGCCAGCTAGGCACCCCTAGGTTATTTCTAATTTTTTTTTTCAAGATTTTATTTATTTGACGGGGGTGGGGGGGTGGGTACAACAACGAGATAGGGAGTGCAAGCAGGGGGGTTGGGAGAGGGAGAAGCTGCTTTCCGCCAAGAAGGGAGCCCAACGATGCAGGGCTCGATCCCAGGACTCTGGGATCACAGCCTGAGCCAAAGGCAGATGCTCAACAACTGAGCCACCCAGGCGCCCCTATTTCTAATTTTTTAAATATTTTGCTTCATGGGGCAGTGAACGTTCTTGCAGCTGCCTTCTTGTGCATGTGTGTGGTGCAGGGGTGCCTGCGGAAGCGGACTTAGTCACAAGCGTAATGAATTCTGGTAGCTATTGCCAGTTCCCACTGACGAGACTTTACTAGTGTTCTCAGATAGCAAAATTCAAGGTTATTCTTTCCTCTAGACTCTTGCCAGCACTTTTTGTTGTAAATCTTTGAGATTTTTGCCAATTACTTTTGTATAATGGCGGTGGAGGGAAACAGTCATGTTCTTTAAAAAACATCTGCCAGGGCGCCTGGGTGGTTCAATGGGTTAAAGCCTCTGCTCAGGTCATGATCCCAGGGTCCTGGGATTGAGCCCCGCATCGGGCTCTCTGCTCAACAGGGAGCCTGCTTCCTCTCTCTCTCTTTCTCCGCCTGCCTCTCTGCCTACTTGTGATCTCTGCCTGTCAAATAAATAAATAAATAAAACTTACAAAAAATAATAATAAAAAAAAATTTTTTTAAATCGGCCTTCGGGCGCCTGGGTGGCTCAGTGGGTTAAGCCGCTGCCTTCGGCTCAGGTCATGATCTCAGGGTCCTGGGATCGAGTCCCGCATCGGGCTCTCTGCTCAGCAGGGAGCCTGCTTCCTCCTCTCTCTCTGCCTGCCTCTCTGCCTACTTGTGATCTCTGTCTGTCAAATAAATAAATAAAATCTTTAAAAAAAAAAAAATAATAAAAATAAATCGGCCTTCGTTCTTCTGCTTTTTAACAATCCGGAGTAGACCGCCAGTCATAGGAAGCAGTGTGGTGCTTAGAAACCAATGATATCTGTTTCTTTAAAAATATTTTTCTGATCCTAAAACTAATGTACATACAGTTTTAAAGGTTCACACATGAATTTAAAAAGTTCAGATGTCTCCGTAAATTCACACTCCAGGGAGAGCTGCTGGTAACAGTTTGGCATTACTTCTTTTTTTTTTTTTTTTTTTTAAAGGTTTTATCTATTTATTTGACAGAGAGAGATGACAAGCAGGCAGAGAGGCAGGCAGAGAGAGGAGGAAGCAGGCTCCCTGCTGAGCAGAGAGCCCCATGTGGGGCTGGATCCCAGGACCCTGAGATCATGACCTGAGCCGAAGGCAGCGGCTTAACCCACCGAGCCACCCAGGCACCCCAGCATTACTTCATTTTGATTTTATTTGGTTTCTTTAATTCATTTCTGTCCAGATCTGTACTTAGAATTGCCAGGGAACACTTGGAGGGTTCGGGGCTTGGGCTTTAGAGCTAGGCCGTGTTTGAATGCTGGTCTTACTGTTCACTATCCGTGAGAACTTGGGTGAGTTGTCACCCTTCTCCAGCTCTCAATTTGCTCATCTGTTAAATGGGGCCCATATTATTACAAAAGGGCTCTTCCTCCACGCAAAGCTCTTACAACTTGGCACTTGGTGGGAAGAGTTAAATATTTCTACTGATGGTCTTTGCTTAGAATCCTGTTCAGTGTGGGTATAGTGGGTTCAGTGGTGCCAGGAACTGTGAGGAGGTGGATTGGCCATGGAATAGGTGTTTGCTGCCTCCCTTGGAGTCACTGTGTATTTAACACCTCTGGGTACCTGGTGTCAGGCCATGGAGCCCTCTGGGAGCTGTGGTGGTGGTGGCGGATAGCCCTGGATGAGTTTCAGGGAGTCTGTGAAATTGCATTTTTATGTGTTTTGTAAATTTGCTCTATAAAATGTGTCCTGCTTTTTAAAATGGCTGGAAAAGGGGGCCTGGGTGGCTCAGTGGGTTAAGCCTCTGCCTTTGGCTCAGGTCATGATCTCGGGGTCCTTGGATCGAGTCCCGTATCGGGCTCTCTGCTTGGCAGGGAGCCTGCTTCCTCCTCTCTCTCTCTGCCTGTCTCTCTGCCTACTTGTGGTCTCTGTCTGTCAAATAAATAAATAAAATCTTAAAACAGGCTGGAAAAACCCTAGTAAATGCTATTTTTTTTAGTCTGCTTGTAGCGTTTCACATACTAATTGCTATTTGAGAGGAACCCATTCATGCCCTTTCTAGGCTCATATAATACTCAGCTGCTCTCTTTTTCTAAATGAGGAAACCAGGTTCAAAGGTGAAGTGCTAGTAAATGGTAGAGCTGGCTTTGAAGCTGGATCTAAGTTCTTTTCACTGCGCTGCTATAAACCATGGGTTATAGTCCCAAGTTTAGGATAGTCAGCCACACCCAAACTGACCTTCCACTATTTCCTGCTTTGTCAGTGACATCCTACCCTTCTCTGTGCTTAGTAGCTTTTGCACACTTGACTTGATGGTTCTGTATCTTTATATGCTTTGTGTCTCTTTCGGTGTCTTCCAAACTCCCGTGTGTCCTCCACAGCCCTGCTCGAAGCCCTGCCCTGGCTCCTCAAGCCGAGGTTATGGTTCCCTCTGCAGCACTCCCGCTTCTGGCCTGTGCTTCCTTTTTGCACAGTTTGTTACATTTACCTGCTCGTCTTGGTCAGAGTAAGGTATCTTAGCTTAGGGACTGTCTTCCTCTTCTTGGTGTCTGTTCCTATTGCCTGGCACATAGTAGGTGTTCAGGTGTCACAGTGGGTGTGGACACCCCTTTGCTAGAGGAAACAGGTTACAGGATAAGCCACCATCAACCTGTTTTCCTTTTGCCTCTCTTGGATGCATTACCTACATAGTAGCCACGGTGACTTTTTTTTTTTAATGCAAATCTGATCCAGTCATGATCCTGCTTAAACCTTCTGTGGCTTCCCACTGCTTTTAGGAGCAAGTTAAACATTGAACATGTCCTGCTGTAAAGCTCACACACACTTACAAGACAAGGTCAAGGCCTGAATGATTGGATTGGTACAGGTACAGTGAGGCGCTTTTGTGTACAGACAGTTCATAGCTGACACAACAGAAGAACAAGCCAAAGGTGCCAGCTCCCTGGGTCCCAGCCCCGCACACCAAGTGGAGCACACCAAAGCTGAAGGAGCCAGAGGTTCATCCATGTTGTAGCACATGTCTCAATTTTTCAGGCTTTTAAAATTCCTTTTCTTGTGGCACCTGGGTGGCTCAGTGGGTTAAAGCCTCTGCCTTCATCTCAGGTCATGATCCCAGGGTCCTGGGATCGAGCCCCACATTGGGCTCTATGCTCAGAAGGGAGCCTGCTTCCCTTCCTCTCTCTCTGCCTGCCTCTCTGCCTACTTGTGATCTCTGTCTGCCAAATAAATAAATAAAATCTTTAAAAATTAAAAAAAAAAATTCCTTTTCATGGATGCCTGTCTGGCTTAGTTGGTGGAGTGTGCGACTCTTGTTTTCAGGGTTGTAAGTTTGAGCCCCACATTGAGTGGAGAGGTTACTTAAAAATACAATCTTTTATTTATTCCACTGGCTGAGCCAGCCAGGCACCCTAAAATTCCTTTGCAAGGAATATTCCATCATACAGATGCATCACACTTGGGTTGCTGACAGCTGGCTGTTGTGAACAAGACTATTGGGGGTGTACGAATCTCGCTCTGTTTTGTTCTTTGAACACAGCAGTTACCACCTCACTTTAGAGGTCCCTTAGATTTTCTGTAGGGGATGTTTTTCTTTCATTCTGTAGGTTGGCTTGTACCTTTTGTCAGCTCATTGTTCAGTGTCACCTTCTCGGGGTGTTCTCTTTTAAATGGCACTGCCCCCACTGCCCTGGCTCATTTTCCCGTTGCTCCTGCTTCCTTACCTATCATTGACACTTAACAACATCTGACTGAGGTTTTACTCTTTTCCGTGTTTCTGTCTCTCTGTCCGACTTCCTCTGATGTCTGGGAATGTCAGTTCCAAGAGGGCCGTTTTGCTCATTGCTGTATCTCCAGTGCCTAAAACAATGCCTGGCCCCCATAACCTCTTAGTAACTATATGATGGGCAGACAGGTGAGTGGGTGAGTGAGTGAGCAAGGTTCGGTCGTAGAAGGGAAGAGGGACACTTTGAGCGAACAGCAATGAAGACAGATGTTTTTCCCCAGTCAGCTGTGCTCACCGCTTCTCAGATTTCTGGCTGCTACTGCAATTCTAAGGGTAAAACTAAAATCTTAGCTTTTTCTTCCACGTGTCTTCTCCAGTGACTGTACCTGCCCCCCCACAGGCAGGTATGCTCTGGAGAAGTTGCATGATACAGAACACCAGAAAGTGCACACAGAATTGGCGGGATCAACGTGGGGTTGCAACTGTTAAACCTCTGCAAGTAAGAGTCCCGAAACACCACCTTCCCCCACCGCGTGCCCAGCAAACCATTATCCACTGTCAGCATCCCTGCTTCAAAGAAAGGGCTTTTTAACGTGAAGGCATAGGAAGGCAAGATTCAGAACAAAAGTCATGTTTTAAATTTAATAAATTAGACTTTCGTTTTTTCAAAGATTTTATTTATTTGGAGAGAGAGAGAGCACAACAGCGGGTGAGAGGCAGAGGGAAAAGCAGGCGCCTCGCTGAGCAGGGAGCCCCGTGTGGGGCTCAGTCCCAGGACTCTGGGATCGTGACCTGAGCCTAAGGCAGATGCTTAACCAACTGATTCCCCGTTAAATTAGACTTAAAACAAAACACACTTGCTAGGTTGTCTTTATTTTTCTGATTTTCTTGGTGGAGAGTCGTGTGCAGAGAGGGACCAAGTGGGTGGCAGAGGCTTGGGTGCCTCTGGCGCCACGGACTGAACCAAACGCTGCAGAGATCCTGACAGTGCTTGGCACAGGCCCGGGGCGACCGTGAGCATCATTCTTCGGCTGTTTGGCTCAGGCGTTTGTGGCTCTTTGTTTAAATTCTGTAAGGTGTTCAGATTGCCTGTCCTGACCTGTCATCAGGTAATGAAATTAATGGGGCGCAACTTGCCTTCTAGGAAAGATAATCTAGAATGCTAAAGGAAAAAGGCCAGACACAAAGAGCCATGAACTGTATGATGTATATGAACGAGCTAGAATAGTTAGTGGTTAGAATAGTTAGAATAGCTTAGTGGTTAGTGGTTACCAGGAGAGTGAAGGGAATAAGGAGCAGCTGCTGGATGGCTATGGGCTTTGCTTTGGAGTAACGAGTGATTCTGGGACCAATAGTGCTGGTTCCACTGTGCATGTGCCCACCTGGCTCCTTTCACCTAGTTACGGTGGTAAATTTTATGTTATGTGTGTTTTACCACAGTATAAACAATAATAGAATGAGAAGTATTAGTTGGGGCACCCGGGTGGCTCAGTCGTTGGGCATCTGCCTTCAGCTCAGGTCATGATCCCAGGGTCCTGGGAATGAGCCCCACATCAGGCTCCCTGCTTGGCAGGAGGACTGCTTCTCCCTCTCTCATTCCCGCTGCTTGTGTTCCCTCTCTTGCTGTGTCTCTGTCATAGAAATAAATAAAATCTTAAAAAAAAAAAAGTATTGGGGCACCTGGGTGGCTCAGTGGGTTAAAGCCTCTGCCTTTGGCTGAGGTCATGGTCTCAGGGTCCTGGGATTGAGCCCCACATCAGGTTCTCTGCTCACTGGGGAGCTTGCTCCCTGCCCCCACCTACCTGTGATCTCTGTCAAATAAAAAAATAAAAATCTTTTAAAAAAATTTAAAAAATAAAAAATAATTAGTAGAGCACATGACTCTTGATCACAGGATCATGGGTTTGAACCCCGCACTGAATGTGGAGCTACTTAAAAAAAAAAGTCAGCATGCATTGCACATGGTGAGTGTCGTTTAGTGAAACTTGTTTTGTTTTTATTTATTTTTATTTTTAAAAATATTTAATTGACAGAGAGCACAGCAGGGGGAGCAGCAGGCAGAGGTAGGGGGAGAAGCGGGGTCCCCACCAAGTAAGGAGCCGATGTGGGGCTCAGTCCTGGGATCATGAGCTGAAGGCAGACACTTAACGGACTGAGCTGCCCAGGCGCCCGGTGAACCTTGTTTTAGTTACGCCACCCTGGCAATACCTTTGGCCTGGATCACAACATAAAATGTATTTTGTGTGTATGTGTGTTCTCAGTCAAAATGTGAAAGCCCCTTGGGGCGCCTGGGTGGCTCACTGGGTTAAAGCCTCTGCTTTTGGCTCAGGTCATGGTCTCAGGGTCCTGGGATCGAGCCCCACATCGGGCTCTCTGCTCAGCAGGGAGCCTGCTTCCTCCTCTCTCTCTGCCTGCCTCTCTGCCTGCTTGTGATCTCTGTCTGTCAAATAAATAAATAAAATCTTAAAAAAAAATGTGAAAGCCCCTTCTCTAAGGCTTCTGTTAGAACATCTCATGGCCAATATTTGAAAGTTGCTAGGACCCTCCCTCTGAGGTGACTACACGAGGATACAGTGGACTTTGAATGACTTCCTCCTTCCATCAGGACTCCACAAATGCCACGCGATTTTAAGTGAGTCGTTCTGTTTGGCTTTTGCATCTGTAGCCAATTTTTTTTAACTTGAACTCAAACATGACCTTGGAGAAAGGTCTTGGCCTCTTGTTCACTTGACCACTCATATTTCTGTGCCTTCGCTGAACCTTAGACCTAATGTCACAAGAGCAACTTTAATAGGACCATACTTGGTTTCCGTGTCTGTCTTACCCCACCAGGTTGTGATCCTGCCTGTAGGGACAGCATGGGCGTGTTCTGGGGTTTAGTGGGTACAGCTAAGCTTTCCTCAGGTGTGCTCTAGCAAATAGGACACAGGTGTGCAGAGATCCTGACCCCCCCCACCCCCACCCCCACCCCCACCCCCAGGTGCCTTCCAGCAGCAGCCTGGTCTGTCTGCCTAACTGTGATGTCCAAAATGAGTTACTTTGTTCGTGGGCCTTAACTTAAAAAGGTTTGGGAACTGCCCGAACAGTGCTCGGAACCTAGGTGTTCATTGTTAAATGAGGTGGTCTCGATAGGGGTTATTCTCCCTTATTTTATTAATATTTTACAACAGAAAGAGTCCGCCGTTTGGCCAGTCATCAGGGGCCAGTGATGAGCAGCTAGTGTGCCGAGTGTGTAGTGCTCTGTGGGCCTCCACGTCGGGCTGGGTTTCACGTGCTCACACCCACAGCTCCCCATGGGGAGGCGAAGGCCAATGCAGAAAAGCCTGAGCTCAGGGGGTTTTCCTCCCTGGTACAGGTGCATCTATTCTGACATTGCTGCATTTTCCTCTGGGCCTTTGGGGAACACATGGGCTTCTCTGAGAGCCCTCGTGCCAGGGAGGAGTATTTATAGAATCTGCGCCAGACAGAACTTTGGAGAACATCTAGTCCAGTGGTTCCCAGACATGGCAGCGGCATGAGAGTGACCTGGTTGTCTCCATCGATGCTTGGGCTCCACCCCGGGGGACTCTGACCGACTGGTCCAGAGTGGCACAGCCGAGAAGCTGAAACCTTTCAGGCGGCCTTGAGCCGCTGGAATGATCCACTTCTCCCGAAGTGGAAAGGGAGGCACAGAGGGACGAGATTATTGTAAGGGTACCTAGTGACTGAGCTAGGAGGCCAGATCCCTGGACTCCCATGCCTGGAATGTTCCCTCTCGTCACGTGGGGGCTTTCACTGTTCTGTCTACACACGGGCAAGTGCCCCATGGGGCAGGCTCGCCCCGGCTCTTCAGCCATCTGAGCGTGGTGCCCTCACTGGAATGTCAGATTGCAAAATTGGAGTTCAGGGACAAAAATACAGTGACACTAGGGGCCTTCAGCTCTCTCTATGCCAGCTGAAAAGAGTTTGCTGTCAATCTCTTTTCCACACATCACCTTAATACAGATTTGGAGAATTATAGGCGAAAATAATTTTCCCTCTTAACCCAAACATTTTTTTTTTTTTTATGTTGTTAGTGCATTTCCTTTTGGTTCCCCCCCCGCCCCCCCGTGAACATGAGTTTTATAGCATTGTAGTCTGTGTGTATGTAAACCTGCTTTTTCTTATATTATTGTATCATAGACAATTTCCTGCATTGCTACATAGTACCTAAAACTATCATTCCTGGGGTGCCTGGGTGGCTCATTTGTTAAGCATCTGCCTTCAGCTCGGATCATGATCCCAGGATCCTGGGATCGATCCCCACATCGTGTTCCCTGCTCAGCAGGAAGCCTGCTTCTCCCTCTCCCACTCCCCCTGCTTGTGTTCCCTCTCTTGCTGTCTCTGTCTCTATCAAATGAATAAATAACATCTTAAAAAAAAAAACAAAACAATCATTCATGTTTAGAATTATTTCTCCAGGGTAAGAGTTTCAGGTATAGAATTGCTCAGAGGGTGTAGGTGTTCTGTGGGTTTCATATTGACAAGCTGCTTTATGAAAAGTTTAATTTGCTTTTACTCCGCAGCAAGCAGTCTGTAGGAATATTTATCTTTTGGTTTTGAACATTTAATTTTTTTTTTAAAGATTTTATTTATTTATTTGACAGGCAGAGATCACAAGTAGGCAGAGAGGCTGGCAGAGAGAGAGAGAGGGAAGCAGGCTCCCTGCTGAGCAGAGAACCCGATTTGGGACTCGATCCCAGGACCCTGAGACCATGACCCGAGCGGAAGGCAGCGGCCCAACCCACTGAGCCACCCATGTGCCCTTGAGCGTTTAATTTTTTTTTTTTTTAAGATTTTTATTTATTTATTTGACAGATCACAAGTAGGCCGAGAGGCAGGCAGAGAGATGAAGGGAAGCAGGCTCCTGCTGAGCAGAGAGCCCGATGCGGGGGGCTCGATTTCAGGACCCTGAGATTATGACCTGAGCCGAAGGCAGAGGGGGTTTAACCCACTGAGCCACCCAGACGCCCGGAGCGTTTAATTTTTAATTAAAAACTAATGTTTATAATTTTTTCTAATTATAAGAAGTGTTGGAGTGCCTGGCTCAGTAGGTAGAGCCTGCAGCTCTTGATCTCAGGGTCATGAGTTGGAGCCTCATGTTGGGGGGTAGAGATTACTTAAAAAAAATTTAAACCATAATTGGTATCTTTCTCAAAATATTTTTTTGTTATAAATATTTGCACATAATTAAAAGTTGGGGGTGCCTGTAGTTCAGTGGGTTAAGCATCTGTGTTTGGCTCAGGTCATGATCCCAGGGTCCTGGAATGGAGCCAGATGTCAGGCCTATTGCTCAGTGGAGGGTCTGTTTCTTCCTCTCCCTCTGCCCCCCGCCCCCGCTCATGTGCTCTCTGGCTCGCTCTTGTTCTTTTCTCAAATAAATAAATCTTTTTTTTTCTTTTTTTAAGATTTTATTTATTTATTTGACAGAGATTACAAGTAGGCAGAGAGGCAGGCAGAGAGAGAGAGGAGGAAGCAGGCTCCCTGTTGAGCAGAGAGCCGGATGCGGTACTCGATCCCAGAACCCTGAGATCGAAGGCAGCGGCTTAACCCACTGAGCCACCCAGGCGCCCTCAAATAAATAAATCTTAAAAAAAAAAGGAAAAGTCGAGAATAGTAGCAAGGACATCCACATACAAACCTACTCTCTTCCTTATTAACGACAGATTCCTGTAAATTAACTTGCTAAAACAAAGGGTTTGCACATTAGGGAAAAAAAATGACACAGAACATTGTTGATTGCCAAATTGCCGGTAAATGATTGTGCTGGGCCACTCCACAGTCAGCATGCTTTCTGCATCTCTCTGCCTTGCTCCTTTTTTCCTGGTTGCAAAAGGAACTCCTATCATGTCACATTTAAAAGTTACAGAAAGGGCACCTGGCACCTGGGTGGCTCAGTCGTTAAGCATCTGCCTTCAGCTTGGGTCATGATTGCAGGGTCCTGGGATCGAGCCCTGCATCAGGCTCCTGGGATCGAGCCCTGCATCAGGCTCCCTGCTCAGCGGGAAGCCTGCTTCTCCCTCTCTCACTCCCCCTGCTTGTATTCCCTTTCTCGCTATCTCCTTCTCTGTCAAATAAATAAAATTTAAAAGTCTTAAAAAAAAAAAATAAAAGTTACAGAAATACTTGGCCTAGAAAGGAAAAGTGCCCATAATTCTAATCCGTAGAGATAATTGCCATGCACAGTTCAGACATTTCATTTGTTAACATATCTACATGTGTGAATTATGATTTATTATTCTATAAGAGCTCTCATAATACTGTCTTGCTACTTAATTTTTTACCCTGAATGTGTCATGGAACTTTTTCTCTGCTGGTAAAGGTAGATCTACCTTTTTTTTAATTACAGTAAAATGTATGTAACATAAATGTTCACATTTTAACCATGAGTAAGTATTCAGTTCGGTGGCAGTAATTACTTTCACAGTGTTATGGGACCGCCACCTTTAATTCTTTTTTTTTTTTTTAGTTTTTAATTATTTAAGTAAACTCTGCACCCAATGTGGAGCTTGAACTCAACGACTCAGAGATCAAGAGTCACAGACCAGCCAGGCACCTCTCAAGTTAATTCTTTTTAAATAGCTGCAAGATGACATTCCTTGGTAGATGAACTAGAATTTATTCAATCAGTGCCCTCTTATTGGACAGTTGGGTTGTTCTCTTAAGAATGGTGCTGCAGAGAATCGCCTTGCTTGTCTCAGTGCTCAATTATGTGAGCATTTTTGTGAACTAGCTTTCTGGAATTGAGGAAAGCTGGTTAAAGGGCATAAACATTTTACATTTCAATAGGTATTACCTAATTGTCTTTCAGAAATGCCTAACCTGGGGGCGCCTGGGTGGCTCAGTGGGTTGGGCCACTGCCTTCAGCTCAGGTCATAATCTCGGGGTCCTGGGATCCCGCATCCTGGGATCCCGCATCGGGCTCTCTGCTCAGCGGGGAGCTTGCTTCCCTCTCTTTCTCTCTGCCTGCCTCTCTGTCTGCTTGTGATTTCTCTCTGTCAAATAAATAAATAAAATCTTAAAAAAAAAAAAAAAGAAATGCCGAACCTGGGGGCCCCTGGGTTGCTGTGTTGTTTAAGCCGGTAAGCGCCTGACTCTTGATCTTGACCCAGGTCTTGATCTCAGGGTCCCGAGTTTAAGCCGTCTTGGGCTCCATGCCAAAAAATGTTGAACCTGTTTATACTCTAACCAAGAGCGTCTGAGTCTGGTAAATTATTGATTTGTTAACTCTTTGCTCTCACAAGATTAACCAAACCTGCTCTGTATTTAACCCTGTTCAGTGTGGTTCAGTGGTCAAGCAGAAGCAAGTCTTGGTTTGATTGATATTTATGTAGCACCTCCTGTGTATCAGACCTAGTGTTCAGTCACGGGATATTTATTATGAATAAATAGACCTGTCCCTCGCTGATGGAACTTACAGACTAGTGGAGACAGATACCGTCTCACAAATGAATGTGAGTTTTTTACTGGCCAGTAAAAATTCCAAAGTGATCTGCCACAGGACCTTTGTACATGCTGCTTGTGCAGCTTAAAATGTTCTCTGCCTACCCTCATTCCCAATCTGTGCTTTGTCTAGGTCACTCCTACTGAACTTTCAAGTTCCCAATTAACAGGGAATCCTTCCTGAACTCCCAGCCCAGCCAATGTCTATCATCTATGCCTACTTATTACTTCTCTTTTTTTCTTTTAAAGATTTTTATTTACTTGACAGACAGTAAATTTTTATTTCCTCACAAGTAGGCAGAGAGAGAGGGGGAAGCAGGGTCCCTGCTGAGCAGAGAACCCGATGCGGAGCTCAATCCCAGACCCTGGGATCATGACCTGAGCCGAAGGCAGAGGCTTAACCCACTGAGCCACCCAGGCGCCCCGGGCCACAGCAGCTTAATGATGCTGCAGGGCTGAGCAGTCTTGAATACAGATCCTCAGTCTGGACCAACCATCACACCGTGCCACCTTCAGTGAGAAAGGGTGGGCTGTGAGTTGTGAGAGAATGGCAGAAGCCAGGGGAACAGACCCATCTCTGGAGACAGACCTGAACTTGCATCCCAGATTCCCTGCTCTCCACTTAACCAGTATGTGACTTCTGGCTTAACCTTCCTGCTCTGCAGTTCCCCCATCTGTGAGACCAGAAGAGCAGTGACCTGGCCCTGTTGTCATGGGAATTCAAAATTAGGCACAGAAAGTGCTTGACACAGAGCAGGTGCTTAATAAGTAACGGCTGTTTTATTCTTATTCCAGAGGGTGGGGGTATGGATACGTGTCAGTCACCCAGAATGTACTCTTCATTTTTTTTTTTAATTAAGATTATTTATTTATTTATTTGACAGAGATCACAAGTAGGCAGAGAGGCAGGCAGAGAGAGGTGAAGGAAGCAGGCTCCCCGCCGAGCAGAGAGCCTGATGTGGGGCTCGATCCCTGGACCCTGAGATCATGACCCGAGCCGAAGGCAGAGGGCCAACCCACTGAGCCACCCAGGCGCCCCTTTAATCTTCATTTTACATGTGAGATTTGTGGGGTTCGTGAATGATTGATACGTGATGTCCTTGCCTTTGAGACCCGTCTCTGGGGTAAGCATCTTGGTAATGTGGTGCTCTCCAGAGTTCGCGCAGGACATTTCATGCACGGCCGCCTCACAGCACTGAAGGGGGAGCAAGGCTGAGATTTCACCTGTTCTGGGTGTGAAAAACTAAGGCCTTTAGGGATGAAATGAATTGTGTGAAGGTCTCACGGCCAAAGTAGCATCTTTTCCTTTTTGGGGGGGATTAGTTTTGTGAGTGTGAGTACTGATTTCTGCAGGGAGTTCGGCCTGTCAGGCAGGCAGTCCCTAACAGCAAAATAAACAAGGCCTGAGTGACAATGCACTGAGGTGGCTCTTGGGGCGCGTGGCTGGCTCAGTCCACAGAACATGTGACTCTGGGTGTCCACAGAACATGTGACTCTGGGTTCAAGCCCTACACTGGGCATGGAGCCTACTCGAAAGAAAATACAGTTGGGCAGCTCTTGCAGTGGACGAAAGACCTGGAGAGTTGCTAAAAAGACCTGCAGAGTTGCTAAATAGACCGCTGTTGACCTGACCAGACGTGTGCCCTGTGGAGCCCAGCCTGGAGTGGGTCCCGTTGAGGCTTGGATGAAGAGCCTGAGAATTGTCCTGTGTTTGTGGCTGACATGCCCTGGGAAGGCCAGCCTGGCACGACGTGGGGTGACTGCCCAGGGCTCCTGTAGACTCCAGGGGCAGGAGGCAGATAGAAACAGATGATGAGATTAAATCAAGATGAAGGTAGAGCTTTGCAGAGAAAATCAAGGCTCCAAGTACCGCGAGGCTCTGCGGTCTAGGAGGAAGATGGTCGGTCGGGTGTTGGGCCGTCTGGAAGCGAGTGTGTGTCCACGGTGAGGCGGGCTCTCTTAGGCTGGTAGCAGCCTTGAACAAAGGCTTTACCCTCGGCCCTGGGCAGAGTAGGGTTGTTGCGGAATTGGGAAACCTGCCATGTAAAGGGATGGTTGAAAATAACTCTGGGTCCCCTTGGCCAAGACGAGATATTAGAGAAGATGACAGGCTGCGGTGACTTCAAGTAGGTGAGGGACCCCACCCTGGAGACAGAGTCATTAACGTGGGTATGGTGTGGGAGTCTGTATCTTTTTTTTTTTCTTTTTAATTTGACAGAGATCACAAGTAGGCAGAGAGGCAGGCAGAGAGAGAGAGAGGGAAGCAGGCTCCCTGCTGAGCAGAGAGCCCGATGCGGGGCTCGATCCCAGGACCCTGAGATCATGACCTGGGTGGAAGGCAGAGGCTTTAACCCACTGAGCCACCCAGGCGCCCCGGATTCTGTATGTTTAGACTCAGGAAATGGTGATGCCTCTGAGATCTGGGAGCCGTCGTCCCGAGGAAGAGAGCGGGGTCCCGGAGGGTGGACGCCGGCTGGAAAGCAGACCGTGTGAGGATGCAGAGCTGGGCTGAGCGTGCCGGAGAGGACTCTGAAATCGTGCAGGAGTGGGTTGGGTGGTTGTGGTTGTGCGGGCTGATAAGCTCCTGGCGTGGGGAGGTGTGTGTGGGTGGCGCTCCCAACTTAAAAACATAAAGGGACCTTTATAGAAAAAGGGCTTTAAAGAACATGCGAGTTGTTCAGGCTTCCAAAAAAACGCTTTCGCTCCTTATTAGTATATAAACCTGAGGCATCCCATGTGGCAGCTTCATTTTAAGTTCATTAAAATTGAATAACATTGAAAGCTCCTGAGCATCACTCACCACCCCCCAGGGCGCTCTGCAGCCCTGTGTGGCTAGCGGCCAGGGTCCTGGTTGTGCAGATCTAGAACGCCCCCATCGTGGCCGGAAGTCCTCCTGGCCAGTGTTGGCTGTTGTGCCCAGATGTTTGGAAAGCAGAGCCCATGGCAGTCAAGGGCTGAGCAGGCAGTGATTTTCTCTGTTACTAACAGAGTTCACCTCTGTTTTGGAGGGAAGGCTTAGGGAGTTACGTAACCTGCCCAGGGCAAGGGCAGGTAAGTGGGTCAGTCAGGCTGGAATCCAGTCCTGCTTGCTACTCTGTGGCCTTAGTCACTTGTTGCAAGCCTCAGTTTTCTCATTTGGAAGATGGGCTAATCATAGGCGACACTTCACTGGATGGCTGTGAGGGTGAGAAGATGTAACGCTTGCAAAACACTTAGCAGAGCGCTGGCATCACTGGGCATTAATAATTTTCTCTTATCCATTACTTGTAGTCTAGGTGAGAACATCTGATTTTGTCCCTTTATTCTCCAGTTGGCATTGTTTCTTTCTTTTTTTTCTTTTTTTGAGAGCGAGAGAAAGAGCATGAGGCGGGAGAGGGTCAGAGGGAGAAGCAGCCTCCCCACTGAGCAAGGAGCCTGACTCGGGACTCGATCCTAGGACTCCAGCATCATGACTTCAACAGAAGGCAGTTGTTTAACCAACTGAGCCACCAAGGCGCCCTGGCATTGTTTCTTAACCCTAATTTTTTGGGGGGGGCGCCTGGGTGGCTCAGTCATTAAGCAGCTGCCTTTGGTTCAGGGTTCTGGGATTGAGCCCTGGGGAGCCTGCTTCTCCCTCTCCCACTCCCCCTGCTTGTGTTCTCTCTCTTGCTCTCTCTCTGTCAAATAAATAAATAAAATCTTTAAAAAAAATTAGTGCAGGCAGCGGGGCAGGGGTGGTTGGGGAAGAGGAGAAGGAGAGGGATAAGCAGATTCCGGGCTGAGCCTGGAATCTGCCACAGGGCTCCCAGGGCTCGTCAATCCCACCACCCTGTGATCGCGACCTGAGCTGAAATTGAGTCGGATGTTTAACCGACTGAGCCACCCAGGTGCCCCTTTATTCTTATTTCTAAGAAACCTAAAGCTTAGGACAGTTAATTTATAGAAAGAAAGATAGATGTCTGTGGACATTGGAAAGGTGTCTGAGAGGTGTTGACAAATGAGAAGAGCGAGTTGCAGAACAGAACAGCTTGTGTGGTTTCTCTTACGGGGGTAATAATAGAAACTGTGCCAGTACTTTATGTAACTGCTAATCCCCACAGTAGCTCTGTGAGGAAACGGGTGCTTAGGGTAAATTGACCGAGATGACTCCATAGTCACTGGCCGCCAGCTTCAGCCCGCTTTCCCCATTCCCCTGCTGTGCAGGGGCCCCTGGCTGCTGTCGCCCGTGCATGTACAGGCTGTTGAGAGTCTTTTGATGCGCCATTGGTGGATTCTTCATACCTATCCCCTGAGGCAGATAGTGAGAATCCCCTGGGAGGGGGCAGGGGTTCCTCAGTCTGCACTGGGGAGGACCCTCCTGCTGGGGCGGTCCAGTGGGTGCTGGTTGGGGTGCCGTTTCCTAATGGGGTGGGCTCTCACTGATGAGTGCACCTGTCTTGGCTCAGATGCCAGCGTTGGCAGAGTTTGGATCTAAATGTTGCGGTGACGGAAAGAAGGGGGTCTGGGGTAGTGGCTGGAGCTTTGCCTCTTTTCTTACCCGTCAGTAAGGGAAGGGTCTACCCGTTAGCGGATAGACCCTGGTAAGTAAGGGTCTACCAGGAGCATCACCTAGAAGGGAAGCAGCCATCCCCTTCCCTCTCATTTTTGGGTTTCCTTTATTTTTCCACGATCATAGTGCACCCTATAAAGGTTGTTGCAGTTTAAAATGAACTAAGAGGGGCGCCTGGGTGGTTCAGTGGGTTAAAGCCTCTGTCTTTGGCTTAGGTCATGATCCCAGGGTTCTGGGATCAAGACCCACATTAGTCTCTCTACCCGGTAGGGAGCCTGCTTCCTCCTCTCTCTCAGCCTGCCTCTCTGCCTACTTGGGATCTCTGTCAAATAAATAAATAGTATCTTAAAAAATAAATAAATAAAATGAACTAATATAGACCTCATCCTCACAGCCCCTTACCTGTGACTGTGACTGTAAAACAAATTGCCCCCTCATTTAAAGACTTAAAACAATCAAGATTTCTCACTCACAGTTTCTGTGGACCAGAATTTGGGAGCAGCTCTGCTGGGTGGTTCTGGCTTGGGATCAGTCAGGAAATTGCAGTCAGATGTCGCAGTTACCTAAAGCCTGGATCTTGGGCTAGGGCACTCAACGTGCAAGGTGGTGCTGGTTACTGGCAAGAAACCGTGGATCTCCTGTGAGTGGACCTCTCCCGTCTTCCCCAGCACTGTGCAAGTGTCTTAACGCAGTGACTGTCTTCCCCCAGAGCAGTCAGAGAGGGCTGGGCAGAAGCTATCCTTTATTTAATTTTTTTTTAAAGATTTTATTTATTTATTTGACAGAGAGCAAGAGAGCACAAGCAGGTGGAGCAGCAGCAGGAGAGGGAGAAGCAAGCTCTCCCCGTCGGGCAGGGAGCAGGTGCTGGGCTCGACCCCAGGACCCTGAGGCAGATGCTTAACCGATTGAGCCACCCAGGTGCCCCAAGAAGCTATTTTTTTTTTTAAGATTTTATTTATTTATTTGACAGAGGTCACAAGTAGGCAAAGAGGCAGGCAGAGAGGGGGGTGGGTGGGAAGCAGGCTCCCTGCCGAGCAGAGATCCCGATGCGGGACTTGATCCCAGGACCCTGAGATCATGACCTGAGCCGACAGAGGTTTAACCCACTGAGTCACCCAGGCGCCCAAGAAGCTATTTTTTATGATGGTTTTATCCTTTACTCTTTAGGATCAGTCTTGGAGATCACGTGGCCTCCCGCCCCGTTCTAATCGTTAGAAATAAATCTGTTGCTGCACATTTAAGGGGGCCTCCTTTGAAGGGATGAGGAAACATCAAAGCTCATGCACAGGGTTTTCCTCATTTTTTCAGCCATTCAGTAATTATTCTCAAGTCTACTATGTCCCAGGAGTCCAGATACAGAAATGTCAGACAAATAAGGCTTGATCGCAGCCCCCGAGGAGCGTGTCGTGCAGGTAGAAGGACAGCTGTGGTTCGGGCAGTGCTTTACAGCCTTACTGAGGACTTCCATGGATGTTCATATTTAACCATCTGGTAATCTGGTGTGATCTCTGTGGCCAGTGGTAACCCCACTACCTTGTCCTCTGGGGCTCAGATGCTGGGGGGTTTTCTTAAGCTGATAGAACCTGACTTTGATCCCAGCAATTCTGACTACGAATCTCTTGCACTCTCTGCTGCCACGGGCTGTGTTCCATGGCTACTGGGTCATCCCCTGCCTCAGAGGAGGGCACGGAGGCTGCGGTCCCTGGGGAGCTCTTGCTACTTCCACCTCGCTTTTTTCACCACACGGAGCTGTCCTCCAGGGCAGACAGGGTCCTAGTCCTCCATTGACAGTCGCTGTTGTCTTTCTTCTTGCAGAAAGCCCTGGGTGTGCGGCAGTACCATGTGGCCTCAGTCCTGTGCCAACGGGCCAAGGTGGCCATGAGCCACTTTGAGCCCCATGAGTACATCCGCTATGACCTGCTAGAGAAGAACATTGACATTGTTCGCAAACGGTAAGGGGTAAGGCTGTGGGGGGCGGGGGGCTGTGGAGACTGCCCCAGGGGGCTGCTTCTGCTTCCTGCCCCTCTCAGGCAGGGCAAGAGGTGCTTGGCAAAGGATGGCTGGTGATGGCGATAGGATCCAGGCCTTTGGGGTACAAAGTTCCCTGCCGAGGGAAGGCACTGCGGGTTGGTGATGGGCCTCGGCCTTCTCTGCCAGGGGAGAACCCACCGTCAAGGAGCCTGGTGATTTGGGCTCTGTGTAGGGAAGGTCTCAGACGCTCTTTGGCGCTGTGGCCTGAACCCTCCAACAGCCCTTTCCAGGGCAGACCACTGACCCTGAGCCAACCCCCTGGGATCCGCCAGGCCCAGAGGCTGCAATCTGTATTTCCTCTTCGGTGTATAGGTCTCGAGGAGCGCTCAGGCTTGAGACCCAGAAGGAAACTCAGGTGGGGTCTTGAGCATATCTTTTTTTCTGGGCCTCTCTTTCCTCTTTGGTGGAACGGTGGCCATTTTGCACTACTGTCCTGTGTGCCAGGTCCTGCGCCAGACGCTGGCACCGGAAGGATGCATGTGACACCACAGGAGGATGAAGGGGGAGTGCTGGTAGTACAGAGCAACCAGCACTGCTCCCGGAGCTCGAAAGACTGTAGACAGGACTGGGTGCTTGCCCACCTGGTGACCATGACCCTGGGATTAAGAGAGAAGAATATGAGTCTATCCATTTATAGCCAAGGAACAGGCTCGGGTGGAGAAGCAACTTGCCAGGGGCACACAGTGAGCGAGCAGTGGGACCGTGTCTCCCTGCCCTTGTCCACTGCTCTAGCCACCATCCCACGCTCCCTCTCTGCCGCCACTTAGCCTCCTCTTTACTGGTGTCCTCATTTCGGTGTTGAGTGGGGAGGGACTATCACAGTCTTCATCTCCAGCAGCCTTCAGCCAGGCGTCACCTGATCAGAGTAAGAACTGAGGAATGTTCACCAGGGATGGCTGTGGGAATAGTAGCTGCCTGTGTGTCTAGTTCGTTCTAGGCCCTTCACATACCTTTCTTTTTTCTCAGCAACCCCATAGGTTGTTGTTATATCTGCCTCGCCATTTGCTGATAAGGACAGCGAGTGTCAGACTGGGGAAGTCCCCGGTCTGAGGTCATAGATCTGTTGAGTGGTTGGACCCAAACTCAACCCAGGTCTGTCTGGCCCCATTGCCTTTCGCTGTTTGTTTTGGCATCGTTGTGGTTTTGTCTAGGGTGCCCAGGAGGATCATCCTGGAAGCTTTTTCTTTTGTAAGATTTTATTTATTTGAGAGAGAGAGCGAGAAAGAGAGCATGAGCTGGCGGAGAGGCAGAAGGAGAAGGAGAAGCAGGCTCCCCGCTGAGCAGGGAGCCAATGTGGAGCTCGATTCCAGGACCCTGAGCCGAAGGCAGATGCTTAACCGCCTGAACCACGCAGGCACCACCTTGGAAGCTTTTATTCATCTATTTTTAGAAGATTTTGTTTTTGTAGAACATTTTATTTGTTTTATTTTGAGAGAGAGCAAGAGAGTGCATGCATGGGCAGGGGGAGGAGCAGAGGGGGAAGGAGGGAGGGGGAAAGACCTCCAGCAGATTCCACCCTGAGCTGGGAACCCCGTGTGTGGCTGGATCTCAAGACCCTGAGATCATGACCTGAGCTGAAGCCAAGAGCTTGGACGCTTAATTGACTAAGCCACCCGGGCACCTCTAAAAGATTTTGTTTTTAAGTAATCTTTCCATCCAGTATTAGGCTCAAACTCACAACCCAAGGTCAGGAGTCCACCAATGGAGCCAGCCACGCACCCCACCTCAGAAACTTCTAGAACTACTGACACCTGGGCCCCGATTCCGATTCAGTTGGTTTAGGCCTGACTCCTCCAAACGTGGTCCGTGGGTGAGCAGCACCAGCCGCACCGTGGGAGCTGGCTGGAAGTGAGGCTGTTCAGAACAGAGTCCAGTGGATGGAAATGTGAAAGCCGTCAAAGGCTCGGAGACGTGCGGAGGGACTCTGCCTCCACCTTGCGTTCGTGACAGAGGGGGCCCAGTTCTGTTCTCGGGAAGCCAGGTCTCTGTCAACCAGTAAAGCCGAGGGACAGATGGACGCAGAGGCCCCGTTTGACCATCCCTAGTTAATCCTTAAGGAAATGCGGTCCTGAACTCGTCCTTCGGCTTTTGTCATTGTCAGGCTTTTTTGTACAACATCAGGCATTCGCTGTCAAGGTCTTTGGTTCTAAAGCCCATGTGCTATTTTTCGTCTCCCTTGGGGCCGGAAAGGGGCTGTGCTTCGTGCCGTGAGTCACTGCCCGTACCCCAGCCTTGCAGACGCTGCCACAAAAGGGGGCAGGCTGTACCTCAGGCCCGTGCTATTTTTACTCGAGGTTCTCATGACGGCAGAACCGTAGAGCTTTCCAGAGTTGCCGGTTGCTCTGCTGTTGTCCACGGAGCCAGCTCCTTGGCAGCTCTTGCTCTCAGGGCTGGATCAGTGTGGGAGTGAGGGGCTGGAACTCAGGCCGGCGGAAGGGAGTGTCTCTGCTTTCCCAGCAGAGTCCTAGCGGTGCGGGCCCTGAGAGTGCGAGTGATCGAGCACTTTCCAGAGCCTGGGCCTGGTTCTGGCTTCCAGGTGTTCCGGAGGGAGGGATGGCTGGGCCGCAGTGCTCGGCTCCTGGCGTCCTGGCTCTGCCGCTCGCTGGCTTGTGCACGGGGCAGGTTCCTTCCCCTCGGGGTGGAACAGGCTCCCTGTCCATGTCTTGAGGAGCCAGAGGCTTGTGTACATTAAGGCACTTAGAGCCATGCTGAGCTAAAAGGATGTGCTGTGAGCAAATGAATCCGTGGTAACAGAAGACAGGTCACTGGTTGCTCGGAGTATGGGGACAGGGGATGACAAAGGGCCACAGGAAAACTTTCGGGGGTCATGGATGTGTTCTTAGCTTCATTGCAGTGGAGTGTTCACAGGCGTGTATGCGCGTCAAGACTAACAAATTGTGGCGGGGGGGGGGCGCATGGGTGGCTCAGTCGGTTGAGCGGCTGCCTTGGGCTCAGGTTACAATCCCAGCATCCTGGGATCGAGCCCCGCGTTAGGCTCCCTACTGGGCGGGAGGCCTGCTTCTCCCTCTCACTCCCGCTGCTTGTTTCCCTTTCTTGCTGTGTGTCTCCCTCTGTCAGATAAATAAAATCTTTAAAAAAATTAGTGATCAGTATGCTGTAAAAGCAGGTATCCTTAGAAAAAAACAAGCCTGCCCACTTCTTGGGATATTGTCACCTACTCATCAAGTGATTTTTGGAGCACCCGGTGTGTGCCGTGTGCCAGAAGGACCGCAGTGAGCAAGACGGATTCGTGCCCGCCGGCATGGAGCGCAGGCGCCCTGGCCGTGCCCACCATCAGGGTCGCCGCGGGGCAGAGAGGGCCTGGCTGTGGGTGGGCCGGGGCTTGTGCAGCCAGCGCCCCTCCCTCTCCCCCCAGATTGAACCGGCCTCTGACCCTCTCAGAGAAGATCGTGTACGGACACCTGGATGAGCCAGCCAAACAGGAGATCGAGCGGGGCAAGACATACCTGCGGCTGCGGCCCGACCGCGTGGCCATGCAGGACGCCACGGCGCAGATGGCCATGCTGCAGTTCATCAGCAGCGGCCTGCCCAAGGTGGCTGTGCCGTCCACCATCCACTGCGACCATCTGATCGAGGCCCAGCTCGGCGGCGAGAAGGACCTGCGCCGGGCCAAGGTGAGCGGAAGGGGCACCGAGGGCCAGTGCGTGTGGCCTGGGACGGAGGGCAGAGCCCTCAAGCTAGGCTCTTTGTTTGAAACATTTTTGCTGTTTCCTAACTGTGAGGATATTAGAAAATACAGAGAAAGCCTTAAAAAAAAAAAAAAAAGCTCAAAACCCCCCAATCCCTCTTAATCTTCCCGCATTAAAGGCATCTTTTTTTTTAAAGATTTTATTTATTTATTTGACAGACAGAGATCACAAGTAGGCAGAGAGGCAGGCAGAGAGAGAGGAAGGGAAGCAGGCTCCCTGCTGAGCAGAGAGCCTGATGCGGGGCTCGATCTCAGGACCCTGAGATCATGACCTGAGCCGAAGGCAGAGGCCTTAACCCTCTGAGCCACCCAGGCGCCCCTAAAGGCATCTTTTTGTGGTCATTTTTCTGTTCTGTTGGGAAAATCATGCAGCCACCAGGTTCAGCAGCAGCATCTTGCTGCTGCTCTGGAAAGGGTGACTTAAGCTTCCCTCCTACCAGCCTCAGCCATCCGCTCACGTGTCGGCTGATTCTTGAGGACCCCAGCCGGGTGACGGGCAGGTGGTGTTGCTGTTTGTAAATCCGAGGGGGCCGAGGCCCTGTGCAGGGCCCCCCCCCCCCCCCCCGTCTTGAGCGCTGTCTCTCACTGATGGGCCTCTTTGGGGGCTCTCCTCTGGGAGTTTGCGTCACGAGGTAGAAACAGTTGTGTGCCACGTGGAACCGTTTATTTCCTTGACTTCCCAGCCTTCCGTACGGAATGAGATTGCCGCTCCTTCCCCCAGCCCCTGCCTGTGGTACCTTTGTGTGTGGCTGCTCTTGACCACGGCAGATCTCTGCCAGCTCTGGGCGCCACCCTTTCCGCCCCCTGCACTGGAAGTGGACCCCCCTCTTGGGGGGCCGCTGGCAGGAGCTGAATGCTGGCAGGGCCGCCGTTGAAAGTGCTCCGGCTCCCAGGGTCAGCACAGCTCACAGAGCCTCTCAGACCCATGGGAAACATTCTTGTTTTCCCACTCGAGCCCTGCCTTCCTACCCTGGCCTGTCAGTCTGGGTCCTGGCTGCCAAGAGCTCTTTTTCTGCTCTTTTTCTATGGAAAAAGCCCAGCCTGCTGGCCAGAGGTTTCCCAGTTAGCAGCAGCTGGGGGTGTTGGGGGGCAATGTTATAGGGGCCCCTGCAGTGCTGGCAGCTGGCTGTGGCCAGGAACAAGGTCCTCTGCAGCCCTGGGAGTGACTGATCACTGCAGGCCACCACCTTCAAGGTCAGGCCCTCCCTTTACTTTATGGATTCCGAATCTACCTTCTGGAAATGCCATTCACAGGTTCATGGGATTTCAGTGTTTACTGACCACTAGTGATGTGCTGGGCGCTGTGCTAGATGCTGGGGATGCGGTGTGGACAAGACAGGGGCCCTGCCTTCTTGCATCTCAGAGGCTGGTAGGGAGACAGACGCCAGACCATCACACAAGCGGGTCATTGCCGATTCGGATGTAGCTTATGAAGGGGAGACAGGATTCTGAGAGAGTATAAGAAAGAAGTGTAATTTAGACTCTGAGGGGAAAGGGACAATCTCTTGAGAATGTGACATGTCAGCTAAAACTCACACAGATAAGCTGATATTCACTGGAGGAAGAACATTCCAGGCAGAACAGCGTATGTATAAACCCTGAGGCAGGAAGCAACTTGACGCATTTGTGGAGTTGAAAGGGGGTCCGAGGAGGAGAGGGTGGTGTGAGCTGGGTGGGGGCAAGCGGCCCTGAGGGCCCTGGGCACCGTCCTGGGAGTCCCCGAAGGGCTTAAGCAGAAGAGGGTTATGGTCAGATTTGCATATATTTGTGGAGTCCCTGTGGTTGGGGATCAGAGTGGCAGAGTGACCTATCCAGGATCACACAGCCAGAGAGAAGGCTCTAGGCTGAGTTCAGGCCGAGACTCTGCTCCACCATTCTGTCCCCCTCCACCACCGCCACCACTTGCCCAGACATGAGAACACGCACTCCCACAACCACTGCCTCCTGCCCGTGGTGCCAGTGTTATATAAGTGACTGATTTGAATGAAAAAGCTGTCTTAGTAATTATTAATCAAGAGAAATGGCTCCAGGGGCCCAAGTTTTTTTATGCTGTTTGTTTGTGTGGGGCTACTGATGGAACTCAGAGGGATGCATGGTTGGTCTGGAGTTTAAATGAAGGAGACTCTGTGGCCTTGAGGGTCTCTGTTGAGGGCCCGGGAGCTGACAGTGAGTCCCTCTGCCTTGGAGCGTGGGTCTCCCATGCCCAGAGGCCAGCCCATGTCATTGCCTGGTTCTTCCTTTGGGACTCGGTGCAGTCTGCCCCGGTCCCTTCCCTTTTGTGACTGGAGTTTCCCCTGTCCAGGAAGACTCTTCCTTTAGTCTTCCAGATAAACCCTGAGCTCACATCAGCTGTGCTGGGAAGCCTTCCCTGCCCACTGAGGAAGCTACCTACCAGTTCCAGGCAGAGTGGGCACAGCCTGTCCTGTCGTGTTGAAATCTGCATTTTAGCACATGGTCTATCAGAGTCTTTCATTTGGGGACCATCAAATGTATTACCGAATTCTGAGCACCTAGAACGTGCCAGGCGCTGGTGTTCCTAGATGTCCTCTTCCTTATAAGGGAGGTAGCTCTATCTTATGTTGGAATGTAACTCTTGGGTTATGTGGCTGCACAGACCTGGTTTCAAACCCTAGGGTTTAATTCTGGGATCTCCAGCAAGTTAGATCATCTTTGAGCCTCTGTTTTTTGCATCTGTAAAATGGCCTCGAAGACAGTGCCTTCCCTCTTCGGTGGGGGGGACTGTAAGCATGTATAGTGCAGTGGGCCTTCAGTAAATGTCCGCCAGGGTTGCCGACGTTGCCTTAAGTGAGGCATCCGAGGCTTAGGTGGAGTAACAGCCCCTCGCGTGAGCTACAGTGGGACTGGACCCCACACTTAATCCCAGGCTTCCCTTAGACAGCCCCCTTCCCCCGACACCATATCCCAGTTAGATGGTCCTGTGGTGGTGTGCCCCTCACTGCTGGCCTTGACGGAGGACTTGACTGCCAGAGGGACCGTTGGAGATGATGTAGCGAAGTTCCTTCCACAAATGAGGAAACTGAGATCGGGGTAGAGTGCCAGACCCACTCCCTGGCCAGGTGTCACAGAACTGTCTCTGCTCCCTTGCCTTTCTCCCTAGGCCAGCCAGCTGAGACGGGGCCAACCTCCAGGCCCTTTTGGAATTACTTGTAGAGGCCTGCAGGAGAGGGCCTGTCTTCATAGCACCAGCATTTCCGAGTCGGGTGGCGGTGGGTGGGGAGGGTGGGGTCAGCAGGGGTCACCGGGACACACACTGTGTTACTAATGTTCTGCTTATTGACTTGTCTCAATAGGACATAAACCAGGAAGTGTATAATTTCCTGGCAACGGCGGGTGCCAAGTATGGTGTGGGCTTCTGGAGGCCTGGCTCTGGGATCATTCACCAGGTAAAGCTGGGCTTGGCCTGCCTTTCTGGGGGAAGGGCCCTTAGGGACTCAGAGAGCACCTCCTGGCCTACAGGAGCACAAGGCTAGAGGCTCAGGATGGGGGAGGGGGGTTGTATTGGTTTTTTGTCTTGTTTTTTCCCACAAGTGTTACTCCTTGTTGTGTGGACACCTGAGATTTGATGGGTGTTCTGTGTGCTGGCACTAGACTTAGCACTTGACAGATAATAACTTCCATCATTGTTCACCACAGCTCTGTGAGGTGCCTCCGGGGGTCTGGCCCCAGAGCCAGAGCTCTGCCCCATGTGCCGCAGGCGCGCCTCCGGTCACACCAGGCGTTCCTCCCCCCTCGGTGCGCAGAGCGCTCCTTAGGGTCTTTCTGGCCCTTCTGGCCCCTGATTCTGCAGGATGGAAGTACCCGAGGTCACATGGCTATGTTAGCCAGGGGTTTTTCCAGGGTTTCCTGGATGGATGATCTTTGATGGGCGATTTTGTCTCTGTGAGTGCAGGTGTGTGCCTGTGTTTCTGGGGAGATCGGGGCTTCCCTTTCACCCAAGGTGACTGGTGTCTGGGGTGTGCACTGGTTTGCATGTCCGTTTGCCGTCCATCCTGGATGTGTGAGGCCTGCCTCTTCGCACCTTTCCAAGGTGACCCTTCTCCCCACCTCTGTCCCAGGCCTCCGTCAAGATGAGCTGAGTCAGGCTGTAATCTGACCCTGCTCCAGCACTGCCCCGCTCCAAAACCGGAGCCCACGGATCACTGCTCTGCCCTTTCGAGCCATTGCCCTTGCCAGGAAGGGACTGCCTGGGAACGGCAGGTCACAGCTGTGTGCCGGGCGTAGAAGGCCTCTCTGGGCGGCAGCGCTGGGGAGTCAGGGAGATCCAGCTTTGGACTTTCATCGTGAGGGACACCCTAGTCCAAGGGTCTCCCTTTCTACCCTGTTAGAAACACACTGGCCGCCAGCTAAGTGTACAGCGTGATATATTTTTCCTTTATTTTAAATTGCTATTTTATTATTTTAAAAAATTTTTTATTAAAATATTTTATTTATTTAGACAGGGTTGGGGGAGGGGCAGAGGGAGAAGAGAATCTCAGGCAGATGCCACACTGAGTGTGGAGCCCGACCTGGGGCTTGATCTCAGGACCCAGAGATCATACCTGAGCTGAAACCAAGAGTCAGTTGCTTACGGACTGTGCCGCCCTGGCACCCTGATTTTTTTTGTTTTTTTTTTTAATTTTTTTTTTATTCATTTGAGAGAGAGCAGGAGAGAGTTTTCATGTACACGTGCAGGGGGAGGGGTGGAGGGGAGGGAGATGCAGACTCCCCGCTGAGCAAGGAGCCTCCATTCGAGGACCCCAGGATCATGACCTGAGACGAAGTCAGACACTTAACCGATTGAGCCACCCAGGTGCCCCTAATTTTTTCCTTTAAAAAGAAGATTCCCGGGGCGCCTGGGTGGCTCAGTGGGTTAAGCCGCTGCCTTCGGCTCAGGTCATGATCTCAGCGTCCTGGGATCGAGTCCCGCATCGGGCTCTCTGCTCCGCGGAGAGCCTGCTTCCCTCTCTCTCTCTCTGCCTGCCTCTCAGTCTACTTGTGATTTCTCTCTGTCAAATAAAAAAAAAAAAAAAAAAAAAAATTTAAAAAAAAAAATAAAATAAAATAAAAAGAAGATTCCCTTGAAGCCTGTGATCTCTGTGCAGCTCCGGTTTTTCTCTCCCCCACCCCCACCTCGATGTCAGGCCATCAGCAGCTCTCACCCACCACGTCCAAACCAGACCTTAACCCCTTGCCTCCACCTTGAATGTCCTGTGCCCAGGCCCAGCACATCCTTCCTCCCCATCTCTGCCTTTTGGTTACCTCTGAAGGCCCATTGCCCTCGGTCCCGGCATTAGAGCCCCCTTGTGTGACCCTCTGTGGATCCCCTCACATTATGACCCCCGTACGTGCAGGTGCTTGTGCCCTAGACCTTGTGCTCGGGGGTCAGAGACTGCACTTCACCGAGTCCTCTGTAGCTCTGGGCCTGGGCCCAGGTGGGTACAACTAGGTCCTCGGTACACCTGTGTGGATGGCTGGCTGACGGACACTTCTCTCCTCCATGCATGTCCAGCTGCCTGTGAAGGTCACAGTCACAGCCAGCTTCATGGTGACACTTTGTACAGTCCTAGGGTCTGCACTAACCCCTTCCTTTTGGACAGGGACTCATGGGTGGTCTCTACTGTGTAGACCACACCGAATTCTGTGTGTCTGCTCTACATGGATCAGACCTGCAGAACCTTCAGGAGCCTTATCTTTTTTTTTTTTTTTAAAGATTTTATTTATTTATTTGACAGAGAGAGATCACAAATAGGCAGAGAGGCAGGCAGAGAGAGAGAGGAGGAAGCAGGCTCCCCGCTGAGCAGAGAGCCCGATGCGGGACTCGATCCCAGGACCCTGAGATCATGACCTGAGCCAAAGGCAGTGGCTTAACCCACTGAGCCACCCAGGCGCCCCAGGAGCCTTATCTTAATGAGTTTTAAACTTTGGCTTATGGCTGGGGCCAGGAGGCCGGAGAAAGGAACCAGTTGAGCAGTGTCCTGTCCAGCAGCTGTTTGTCCAGGATTTCCTCTGTTGGCCCTCTCTCCCGGCCCTCTCTCCCGGCCCGTTGCCACCCTCCCGGGGAAGGAGCCAGCCCTTCTAATGGCTGGCAGTCCTGAGAGGCAAGACCCCCTCTCCTTGCTGAGTCTGCTGGGAGACGTGTAGCCCAGCGCAGGGGTCCTGGGGTTTCTGTAATGTTCCATGGAGCCTGTCCACCATGAGGCAGGCGCAACCAATCATGGAGCCTTGCACGTCTCTGACCCCCTTGCCCCTTCCCAGCATCCGAGCGTGTGCTGCAAAACAATAAACAGAAATACTGCCTCTCCCAGTAATACACACGATCTCATGGAGTTAGCACTGTGAGCACTGCTGGCTGTTTCTGTCGATGCGCAAACAGGTCTGGAAGGTGAAGTGACTTGCCCGAGTCCCACACCTACCGGCAGGTGGTGGGACGGGGGCTCAGGCTGAGGGCCCCTGGGCCGGGGCTTTCCCAGCAACATCCTGTGGGCTCTGACGCCTAGATTGGGGGCAGGGCTCTGGGATAGCTGCACCTCTGGAACCCGGTGTCTGGGGAAATGCTCACTGCCAGCACCTTCCCAAGCTGGGAGGAGGCCCCGGTCGCGGGAGCCCCTTGCGGACACTGGAGCCAGGTCCTGAGGGAATCGTCTCTCCTGAGAAGCCCGGTGGGCACGTGCCACACAAGGTGGGGAGTGGTGTCAGGCGCTCCTGTGGACAGCCACACCTGTCACAGAACACACTCCTGTACCCCCGCTTGTCTGGTTCGTACCGTGAGTCCACGGTCAAGGCGGTGCAGGCGTTCTTGGTACCGTGTCACAGACATGGATACTGGGCACGAGGAAGCCCTTGCAAGCCCCAGTCAGACAGTCCAGGACTGTGGGAGCTGGTCAGGAGCCCGGCTCCCTGTCCCTCTTCTGGCCACCCTTGAGAGGCCCTGTCCTGGAGGGATGCCTGGGAATGGCCCAGGGAACAGCTTTGCTGACCCCTTTGGTCCCTACCTCCATTTTTTTTTTTTTTTTTTTTTAAAGATTTTATTTATTTATTTGTCAGAGAGAGTGAGTGAGAGCGAGCACAGGCAGACAGAGTGGAAGGAAGAGTTAGAGGGAGAAGCAGGCTCCCTGCGGAGCAAGGAGCCCGATGTGGGACTCGATCCCAGGACGCTGGGATCATGACCTGAGCCGAAGGCAGCTGCTTAACCAACTGAGCCACCCAGGCGTCCCCTACCTCCATTTTCTGATGAGGCTTTTAGGCTGAAGATCTTCGGGTCTTTTTCAGATCATTCTGGAAAACTACGCGTACCCTGGGGTTCTTCTGATTGGCACTGATTCCCACACCCCCAATGGCGGTGGCCTGGGGGGCATCTGCATTGGAGTCGGGGGTGCTGATGCAGTGGACGTCATGGCCGGGATCCCCTGGGAGCTGAAGTGCCCCAAGGTAAGGAGTAGGGAAAGGCTCTTCTGGGGGTGGCTGCAGAGCGGTGGTGGGTGGGGAGGCGTAGGGCCGCTGAGACCAGGTGAGGTGAGGGAATAGTTCAGACTTAGATCTCTTTGGGAGAGGCAGCGTAAATAAGCAGGAGTGCGAACCCAGCAGGCTGACCCTTCGGCTTCCCGGCTGGAGCATAACACATGGCGCCTGTAACTGCTGTCTCGCTCTGCCTGTTCAGGTGATTGGTGTGAAGCTGACGGGCTCGCTCTCCGGTTGGACCTCCCCCAAAGACGTGATCTTAAAGGTGGCGGGTATCCTCACCGTGAAAGGTGGCACAGGCGCGATTGTGGAGTACCACGGGCCTGGTGTGGACTCCATCTCCTGCACCGGTGAGGGAGGCGGCCATGGGATGCGGTTGTCAGCCCGTGTTGGGCCTGATGGGGCCTAGAGTTGAGCCATGGAAGCAGGGAATGGCCTTCCCCTGAGAATCCATCTAGTCTGGGGGACTTGGATGGACACCTAGAGGTGGGGAGGGTATTATCTAGTCAAGGTCACTCAGTAAACTTCAGCTGCCATGGCCCTGGGCTTCCTTGGGTGATCCAGAAAGGGAATCCCAGAGGTGGTGTTGGGAATGGGCAGTCAGAGCCACGGCTTCATTCATGAAGCAGCCCCCTTCCCACATCTTCCCGGGACCCTCACTCATTTCCCTGGAATTAGACTTACCACCTACTAGACTCCAAGACTTAGTAAGTAGGAGCCAGCTTCTACCCATCACTGCAGGTGACCTGGCTTCAGTGCCTGGGTGCTCCGGGATGTAGGAAGACTTGGAAAAAGCCTTCCAGGTGGTCCAGTCCAGACTTCTCAGCTCCACGGCAGCCCCACGGGACTTGCGCCCCTCCAGAGATGGGGGCTCAGTCTTATAGGGAGCCCTTACTACATTGGACAGCGCACTT
Organism: Mustela nigripes; assembly: GCF_022355385.1. Lineage (NCBI taxonomy): Eukaryota > Metazoa > Chordata > Mammalia > Carnivora > Mustelidae > Mustela > Mustela nigripes. The sequence goes on along the minus strand of NC_081562.1, from coordinate 7,029,068 downwards.
TGGAAGCGGATAGCAATCCTATCCCCACGCCCCAGCAACCCCAGGAGACTAGTATCCTGATACAGTCAAGACATCTGTAAGCCTCCCCGGTTCTGTGTGAGGCTCTGTGGTCCAGACAGTGGCTGTCCTTCCAGTCTAGTTGCTGGAAAACCTGAGACCCAGGAACATTTCCACACAGCACCGCAGTGTGGCTGAAAGGAGGGCAGGCCTGGACACCAGGCAGGTGGGCTAGACCTGAATGCCACTGCCAACACCTGACCTTGGACCTCTCTGAGCCAGCTTGCTCACCTGCAAAATGGCCACAGTAACAGCTGGGCCGTCTGACCAGGTCAGCCTTTGGTACACAGTGACCGTCCCGTCTGCCGAGCAGGACCGCCAGGGCCAGAAGTGGAACCCGACTGGGAGGGGCTGAATCTTGTGTTCTCTTCGCTGGCCCTTGTATTAACCCTGGGCAGCGAGGGACGAGTCTGCCGGCTGCCACTAGATGGCTGTGTGAACAAGGGAACAAGTGACACCAGCTCCCCAGGGTGAAGATATGTGTGCCCACCCAGCAGGTGTGTAGGACCTGTGTCCAGCTGCTCCGTCCCCCTCACGGGCTCTGCTTCTCTCCAGGCATGGCGACAATTTGCAACATGGGCGCAGAAATCGGGGCCACCACATCAGTGTTCCCGTACAACCACAGGATGAAGAAGTACCTGAGCAAGACAGGCCGGGAGGGTGAGCCGGCTGGGCCGGGGTGTGGCGGGACAGTCGTGGTACAGGGAGACCCTTGAGCTAAACTACTCCCTTCGGGGCCGGAGTCTTTAATCTCGTGTCTCCAGACTGGCTTCAGAGTGGTGTGGAAAATTACGTGTGTGTGTTACTGTTGCGGAGTAGGGTGTCTGCAGCTTCAGCAGCTTCTCGAAAGGCCTGTCATCTAAGTTTGTGATACCTTTGCCTTGGGATTGGAATTGAGTTCCACCTGAAAGGTTGGCCAGGCCCAGGGTCTTTTTGGTCTGGTCCCTGGTGCCCCCTACAGGAAGCTCTGGAAATGACATGGTTCTGGTTCTCTGATTAGTAAGTAGGAGGAAAAACATTTGGAACCAGAATCACTTTGCCAGTCTCCCCCACAATCTCCTTGAACTTCTAGCCTGGCTTCTTTGAAGCTCAGAGGAAGAAATCGGGCCCGTGGGAGGGGTCGTTGGAGCCATGAAGGGAGAGGATCAAGGGTGGCTGGCGGATCGAAAGGCCAGCGATCGTGGCGAGAGCTTGTCCAGTTGCTTCCAGGCGCCGAACACATGGGAGTGCTGCCTGGCAGTGCTGTCCCTCTCTTTCCTGTCAAGTACCTTCTCCTTCAAAATTCAGTGCTGCTCATTTCCAGGAAGCATTCCTGGACTCGGAACCTCGGTTGTTAACATCTGTGTTCCCTGTTCCTGTGTGTCTCTTGTATTGTAACGTAACTTCCAGCTCACTGATCGCTCCTCCATTAGATTGCGTGCTCCTTGAGGGCAGGGACTGTGTCCGGTGCTGTTTTCATCATTTCTTTGTTTGCTCAGTCAGTGCCATGGCCCTGTTTAGCAGGTGCCAGGGAACTGGCTTGAGGGGGGGGGGGGTGTGTGCGTGGATGGATGGATGGACGGTTGGATGGTCTCATGACCATGTTCTGTCCCGCATGCTTTAATCTCCCTCCCTTATTGGTTTCAGACATTGCCAAACTAGCTGATGAGTACAAGGATCACTTGGTACCTGACCCTGGCTGCCATTACGACCAACTGATTGAAATTAACCTCAGCGAGGTGAGGAAGGCACTTGGCTCCAAGGAATTTCTGTGGGTGGCGAGTTCAGGCCCCGGTCGGGTGGGAGAGGTGCTGGGGCTGGTGATCCAGAGGCTGGCTCGGTCTGCCTCCACCTCAGCGTCAGCAGAATCCAAGATTCGGCCTTGGAGGTTGCTTTGTTGTCTCAGTTCAGAGGTCACAGCCCATGACTCCCAGGCTTGGGCAGTGTTTGGCACACTGAGACCCGCAGACCAGAGTGAGCATCTAGAAGGCCGCAGGAAAGGAAGTGGCCAAGTAGACTGGTTGAGGGTTTAGGCCGGTCTTTATGAGTTCCAGTCAGAATTCCTGACCCTGCCAACTTAAGCCTGTGACCTTGAGCGAGTTCCTCAACCTCTTTTGGCCTCACTTTATCATGTGTAAAGTCTCAGTTGGCCATGGGACTTAAATTCATTAATTCATGTAGTAATAATTGGGCATATTGTACTGAGAGCCGCGTGCACTTTGCCAAGTTTTTTGCATTTATTGGTAAGTATTATCATAGACAAAGCACCTGGCTTTAGGTCTGTTTTTGTGCTGAGATTGATTACAGAGCACAGCATAGGAGATGGACTCATGATGCTGAAGTCCTTCATTCGTTCCATGCTCTTGCCATCTCCTACTCTGTGACCTTGAGCGACCTTGGGCAAGGCATGCCACCTCTTTCATCTGCATGGAGATAATATACACCTGGCAGGGTTGGAGGGATCCCGGAGCTGACACATGTACAGAGCCCACCGCTCGGGTGTTCCTGGGTTTGAGCTAGAAGTCAGCCTCCTGGGTCCTCCATGAAGCCCTGGGGGAGAGGGAGCCATGCAGCCTCTGGAGAACAGTCTTAAGATTTCCATCCTCCATGAGTTGTTCTCTCCCCTTTCTGTTTCTTCAGCTGAAGCCTCACATCAATGGACCCTTCACCCCTGACTTGGCTCACCCTGTGGCAGAAGTTGGCGCCGTGGCGGAGAAGGAAGGGTGGCCCCTGGACATCCGAGTGGGTGAGTCGCTCCTACCCTGCTGGCTTTGGAAGGCCAGGACCAGGGCCTGCAGACGCCTGCCTGCACCAGGGGCTACTTCCTAAAGGTCCCAGGCGCTTTCTGAAAGAGTCTGTTTCTCCTTTAAGGCTTTTTTTTAAAAATTACTTTTTATGTAATACCAAAAAGAAGTATGTGCTCATTGTAGTGGATATTCGCAAACAAATGAATTTTAAAAACTCCTCGTCTTAACCCCCCAGCCAGAAACCAGCTCGAGGAGCTCCTAGAGGGGTTCTTTCCACATATGTGTACATATCGATGTGTGTCTGCTTTTGTTTTACGAACATTTCATCGGCCCAACCCCATTGCCTGATTTCCGTTCACACACTACATGTACAGACGCGCTGGCGTGTCATTGTGACTAGCCCCTGCTCTTGTCACTGGACAGTGTGTCTACAGCGTGGATCACAAAGCCAGGTACCACAGAGCTGGGCCCGAGCAAGTTACGTTACCCTCCTGTGTCCCCGTTCCTTTTCTGGAAAACAAGGCTGATACTGTGTTTACTTGTCAGTGTGGGCGGGGTGGGGGGGGCCAGTTAACGCGGGCAAAGCGCTTCCACAGTCTGTCGCAAAACAATGCCATGGGGTGTGTTCACACTCAGCAGTTGAAGCAAATGTGAAAAAAAACAGTGGTGGTTTCATTAGAAGCAAAATTGCTAAACTGATGAGTCAGACTGTCTTGAGGTCTCTCAATAATATATCATCCAGTCTTTGACTTTTTGAAGAATAATCATAGACTTTGAAAAAAATTCTGTTTCTCTCTGATTATAAAGCAATTAAAAAAGGAGAGAATACTCAAAAGTATAAGAAACTTTTTTTTTTTTTTAAGATTTTATTTATTTAACAGAGGGTGAGATCACAAGTAGCCAGAGAAGCAGGCAGAGAGAGAGGAGGGAGCCTGCTTTCTCTCCAACCTTCCCCGATGCGGGGCTCGATCCCAGGAACCTGAGATCATGACTCTAGCCGAAGGCAGAGGCTTAACCCACTGAGCCACCCAGGCGCCCCAAGAAACTTTTTTTTAAGATTTTATTTATTTATTTAAGAGGAGAGAGACTCAAAGGGAGAAGCCACTAAGTGGGGAGCCCGATACGGGACTCAATCCCAGGACTCGGGGGTCATCATCTGAGCTGAAGGCAGTCACTTAACTGAGCCATGCAGGCGCCCCTAAAAGAAGAAACTTTTAACTATCTCCTAAAAGCCCTGATCAGCTGTGGTCACATATGGTATTCTGGAGTGAGTCCTCTGACTCACATCACTGGCCGCATCGTCTTCCCCTTAACGGCTGGGCCGTGGAGCAGCCTGTCCTGTGTTGTTAGAGCTGGACTGCTTCCAACTCATCTCCGTTAAGAACAGCCCCAGGCCTGGCATGGTTGGCGAACTCTTGACAAGGTCTGGATAGTTGAGGTCAGGTGGAGACCTCTGGTCCTGACCCCTGGCCCCACCACCCACAATGCACCAGGTCTGATCGGCAGCTGCACCAACTCCAGCTATGAGGACATGGGGCGCTCGGCAGCCGTGGCCAAGCAGGCGCTGGCCCATGGACTCAAGTGCAAGTCCCAATTCACCATCACACCAGGCTCTGAACAGATCCGTGCCACCATCGAGCGGGACGGCTATGTGAGTGCCCACACACCCCGCCCCTGGCTCCTCCTCCCCACCGCGCAACCTGGCTTGTCAGCTGGGACCGACTGGGACAGGTACAGGTCTTTCTCCACCACCCCCACCCCGCAGCTGCCCTGGGGCTCCAGAACAGCTCTTCATCACTCAGACTCCTGACCCACCCTTGCCCATCAGCCGTCAGGCTGCCTCTGACTGTGCCGGTCCTCCTCTCTCTGCAGGCACAAATCCTCAGGGAAGTGGGCGGCATCGTCCTGGCCAATGCCTGTGGCCCCTGCATCGGCCAGTGGGACAGGTGAGAGGCTCACCCCTGATAGGGCACCTGCGCCCGGAGCCCCAGGTATTGAGGGGGGAGTGTTACTGGGCGGAGAGAACAGACTCAGACCCAGGCCTCTAGCTTCGGGAGCTACTGCACATTAGAAGACTCTTCTAGGAAGGACTGGAAAGTTGGGCTGGAAATAAAGAGAAGGAGCAGCCACCTGGCTGAAGCCAGACGCAGGCCAGGGGCTCTGACGGAGCCATTTGAGCGGAGGCAGCGGCCCCCAGCCAGGAAACTTGGGCCTTGGTCTGGGCTCTACCTGCCTTATGTGTGATCCTGGGCTCCCTCCTGTGTCTGTGTGAGTCCCAGGGAGGAGGTGGCTGTTTCAGGGTCTCTCCGTTGCCCTGTTCTCTGTTATAAACCAGGCGCGATGGGCTTGGTGACAACGGCAGACACGCTTAATTTAACCGTCTCCTCTGGCCTGGCAGGAAGGACATCAAGAAGGGGGAGAAGAACACCATCGTCACCTCCTACAACAGGAACTTCACCGGCCGCAACGACGCGAACCCCGAGACCCACGCCTTTGTCACGTCCCCGGAGGTGAGCCTGCCCATCGGGGCCGCGACCCGGGACGGCCTCTGGGGCCCTGCCGCCCCTGGCTGGTGGGTGGGGGATATGGAGCCTGGGGCCGGGCGTCTGACCCTGCGGGGCTGCGGCCGGAGGGTTGGCATTGCAGAGCAAGGGGCTGTCTGGGTGGAAACCAAGAGCCTCAGGCCTCAAGCGTCACAGTTACAGTCACGAGCCGGTGCTTGGAGTCCCTGTCCGGGAGAAAGGGCAGCTCTGCCTCTACCCAGTCATGTGAGCTTGGCTGTGTCACACTGCTCTGTGCCGAGGATCCTGTTAGGGTCACAGGACGAGGATGGAAAGTGCTTGACTGTCTCCACCGGGCAGGCGGCCTCTGTGAAGAGCACTGCGCCAAGTGCTCGGGGGGCTCGGCGGGCTTTCAGCCTCAGCCATTGTCAGTGCATGGCCAGGCTTTCTGGCCTTTTTATCTTTTATGTAGATGGTTTTGAGTAATGTCTACACGCGATGCAGGGCTCGAACTCCCACCCCTGAGACGGAGTGACACGCTCTGCTGCTGAGCCAGCCGGGCAGTTTCTTGACTTGAAATGAGTGTTCCAGTACTTATGTTTGCTAAAAATGACTGAGGAGGCGGCGCCTTCCTTCTTCTGTCTTCAGCTGCCCATTTAGGAAGATTTTGTTGCAGCAGCTTATCTCGGTGTGGGGGGAAGACTGCCCCCGGGAGGGTATAGAGGCCTAGGCCCGTGGCCCAAGCCCCCAGAGACATCTTGCAGCTTTGGCCTCTGGGGAGGACTTACATGGGGAGGACTCCGGTGTACCTGCTCCATACTCTGTTTCCGTCTGGGCTCCTGCTCAGGAGGGGGGCGCGGTGACAGGAGTGGTGTTGGCTACTAATCAGCAGTGGGCCACCTCCATTCCAGATTGTCACAGCGCTGGCCATCGCGGGCACCCTCAAGTTCAACCCAGAGACTGACTTCCTGACGGGCAAGGACGGCAAGAAGTTCAAGCTGGAGGCCCCAGATGCGGACGAGCTTCCCCGGGCGGTGAGCAGGCGCCGCTGCCCTGTGCTCTCTGCCGCTGTGGGCCGCTCACTCCGGGGCTAAGACCCTCCTTCCGGGCATGCCAGCGTCCGGGCGCTGCCCCTCCTGGGCACGCAGGACCATCCTGGAAGTGAGAATGAGGCAGCTCCATGCATCGGAGGGGAAGGCAGGGGACACGGGAGGCCGTCTTCTACGAGCACCTCTACGTGGGGACTGAGGACTCAGCCCCCAGCACGTCCCAATCTTCTGCAGGAGTTTGACCCTGGGCAGGACACCTACCAGCACCCTCCCAAGGACAGCAGCGGGCAGCGAGTAGACGTGAGCCCCACCAGCCAACGCCTACAGCTCCTGGAGCCTTTTGACAAGTGGGACGGCAAAGATCTGGAGGACCTGCAGATCCTCATCAAGGTCAGCATCAGTGTCGCGGGGCTGGGGCGGGGAGAACAGCCCTGGCTCACCCTGGCCCTGCCCTCCGCCGGAAGGGTGGAGAAACCACAAGTTTTCCCCTGGGCCCCCGTGGGGAAGGTCAGGCCTGGGGCGGGGCCTCGCAGTGTTCCTTTCTCTTCTACCCCCTGCCGGGCTGAGCTGGAGCTGGCTGGCCGTGTCTGGGGTGCTCTGCGGCCACTCGGGAGGGCCACCAGCAGCGGCCACAGGCAGTGGGTGCCGTGCGGGGAGGACCAGAAGGGCACCAGGTCTCCACACCTCTGGCTTGACCACCTGGGCTCCGGAAGCCATGGAGTCCTCTGCTCCCGCGGTTGGGTGTCAGTCGGCCTGGCCTGTGTTAGGGAGCCCGGCAGACGCAAGCCTTTGTGGTGTGCCCAGAGGCCTGGGACCCACGTCAGCCATGATGTCCTGCTGTTGATGGAGGGCCTTCAAGCAGCGGCAGCCCGTGTTAAGCCCACATGATAGATAGAAGTGGTCACCAGCCAGGACACCTCCTCAGACTCCTGTGGGTCCAGCCTGAGGTCCTGTAGCTGGTCTTCCTGCCGGGGCAGCACTTGCCAGGGGGCTGGGTCTGAAGACTGAGCGAGCAGACCTGCCTGTCCAGCCCCTGCCCCTGAGAGTGTCCTGTCCCAGACCACTCACTGAGCAGCCCAGGGCCTTCGAGGGGTTGGGGACGGTCTTGCCTGAGCCCTCGTGGGCAAAGTGTGGGAAAGCCAGGGCGGCACACCGTGTGTCTAAAGCCAGACCTGCTGCCCTCAGCACGCCTCCCGGGTCACAATTGCTGGGCGCGCTGCAGCCTCTAGAGGGCGTCTCCCTCCCTCCGCCTCTCTTGCGCCTTCCCCTGATCTCCGTCCTCTCTTCTCACAAATCCAAGGTCAAAGGGAAGTGTACCACTGACCACATCTCGGCCGCTGGCCCCTGGCTCAAGTTCCGTGGGCACCTGGACAACATCTCCAATAACCTGCTCATCGGCGCCATCAACATCGAAAATGGCAAGGCCAACTCGGTGCGCAATGCTGTCACCCAGGAGTTTGGACCTGTCCCCGACACCGCCCGCTACTACAAGGTGGGTCCGAGGCAGGGGTGGCAGGGGTGCTGTCCCCCCAGGAGCCCACACCAGTAGCTGCGCGGTTGAAGGGTGCCCTGGTGCCCATCCCGTGTCCCCTCTGTCATATACTCCTGGGCTCTGCTCTCACCCTGTGGCCTTCCCCCCACTCCTGCCTCTGTCCTGAGCACGTCCCCAGGCCCCGTGCAGAGTCAGGGCCCACATCTGATCCCTTCCATCCCCTCAAGGCCTCTTTGGGGCCCGATTCACCTGATTGCCCAGGCAAGGAGGGGCCTCTCTAGCCCCTTGACCTGTGAACCTCGGGAAGCCCAGGGGCAGCAGGCGGGGGCCAGCGCCCCTCACACTGGCCTCACTTGCCCGACAGAAACATGGCATCCGGTGGGTGGTGATCGGAGACGAGAACTACGGGGAGGGCTCGAGCCGGGAGCACGCGGCGCTGGAACCTCGCCACCTCGGGGGCCGGGCCATCATCACCAAGAGCTTTGCCAGGATCCACGGTAAGGTGGAGCCCGGGTCCAGCCACATCCGCCTGCCCTCACCGGCAGCCCGTGGTCCCCCGCCCTGCCGGCGGCGGGGGCAGGCCTGGAGCCACACACACGCTTGGTTTCCACGCCGTGTCCGCGGCTCCCGTTTTCCACCACAGTCTCCGTCCCTTCCGAGTTCCGTTGAGTCCCCGGCCCACAACTTCCCGAAGTGGAAACTTGCTTCCGGACTTGCAGACCCAGCAGCAGTTGACGCGAGCGTCTGCGGGGAGGCCAGCGGAGACCCCAGCGGAGACCCCAGCGGAGACCCCAGCCGGCGCGCTGGGCTCGGCTCCGGTGGAAGGGACCCCGTCTCCGGGGCTGTGGCCGCCCCGGTCCTTCCAGTTCCGCGCCGTAGTCTCCAGACGGCAGGACCCGGTCCTCTCTGTCCCAGCGCCCTCGCTGGGGTTAGAAAAGGAAGCTCGGGGCGCCTGGGTGGCTCAGTGGGTTGAAGCCTCTGCCTTCGGCTCAGGTCATGATCTCAGGGTCCTGGGATCGAGCCCCGCATCGGGCTCTCTGCTCAGCGGGGAGCCTGCTTCCTTCCTCCTTTCTCTCTGACTGCCTCTCTGCCTTCTTGTGATCTCTGTCTGTCAAATAAATAAAATCTTTAAAAAAAAAAAAAAGAAAAGAAAAGGAAGCTCTTAGGCTGGTGAGGCTCCCCGAGCAGAGAAGCAGGGACTGGCGCTCTATGGACTCCGTGTGCCCTTTGCCTTCTAGAAACCAACTTGAAGAAGCAGGGCTTGCTGCCCCTCACCTTCGCCGACCCAGCCGACTACAACAAGATTCACCCCGTGGACAAGCTGACCATCCAGGGCCTGAAAGACTTCGCTCCTGGCAAGGTCAGGGGGCCAGGGAAGGAGGGCGGGTCGGGGACCCCCAGCTTGCTTCTCCTCCACCGGTTTCTGGCCCCAATTGCTCCTCCTCCCATGAGCCTTTGTTTCAGCTGGAAGGGCCCTTAAATTCTCCAGGGACCCCCCCCTTGGAGGGAAGAAAGTACCTTCCCCGAGACAGGGTGGAGCCAGCTTAGGCCCCCCTCGTTAGCTCAGGCCAAGAGCCTGCACAGAGCAGGACCCTCTTGGCCCTGGGAGTTACGCCATCCACGTCTCACTGTGGCCACCCAAGCCTGGGCCTGGCCTCTGGCCCCCAAGTTTCACCTCGAGTGTACCCCACCTTGTAGACCCTGCAGCAGAGCTCAGGGCCATGTTCCTAAGAGCCTCCACCTCCCCCCACTGCCTGCAGCCCTTGAAATGCATCATCAAGCACCCCAACGGGACCCAGGAGACCATCCTCCTGAACCACACCTTCAACGAGACCCAGATCGAGTGGTTCCGCGCCGGCAGCGCCCTGAACAGGATGAAGGAGCTGCAGCAGCATTAGGGCCCGGCCCTGCACCCGCCCGCCCGCTCCTCCGACCGGCTCCCGGGTGCCCGTGCGGCCCGCGCCTCGTCAGAGCCGGATCTGCCCCAATCCAGCCATGGCTTCCTGCCCCGAGACGGTGTGGTCAGGCCTCCTGGCCTCCCCGCCCTCAGCCCGCCGAGTGACCCATGGTTGGGGGTGGGTCTTAAAAGAATGTTCCAGCCCCCCTGCCTTCCCATTTGTAGTCTGATTCAGACCTTGAGCAGCTCCATTCAACTGTATTTATTTTTATGACGAGACTCCCATCTAAAGTGTTCTCCTGCCTCATTTCACTGGTGGCTCAAGGATTTTAAAGAAACTTTTGCTCTTGCAAGGAAAATAAGAATCCAAACTCAGTGACTGTCCCTGTGTGTGAGTGGTGGTGTCTGTACTGTTGCCGACTCCGCGGCTCAGGGGTCTTTGTAGCCGGTTGGCAGAGGCCCCCCCGCTAGCCACGCCACAGCAGACCCGCCACTGCCGTGAAGGACACATGAGACGGTAGCTTTCCTGTGTCTTGTCGGCCTCCCCCCCCCCCCGCACCCCAGCATCCGCACAGCCCCCCCTTGTGTGCCAGGAGGCTGGGCCCGACATGGCATTTCCCCTGCCCCTGGGCACGGAGTTACCCCTCCAGACACCCTGAGGGGGACCGAGACCCCTTCCTACAGGCCACCTCACTCAAGGCCACGGCTGGGCAGGGGTGGGCACCGTCCCCTGCCCTGTGGCACCAGGCGGCGGCGGGCGTCGTTCTGCGGCTGCTCCCCACACCCACCCCGTGCACGGGCAGGACCTACACCTCCACGCCCTGGTGCCTGTGCGAGCAGAAAAGGCCAGAGCAGGAGGCGGGCTCCGAGGAGGGCCCTCCTCAGTGCGAGATTTGCCTGACAGAGACACCGCGTCCAGTGAGCGCCATAAAGCCGGGCTGCGGGTTCTGCGGAAGCGAGAAGAGGTGGGCGGGGCTGGCAAAGCCCTGCTGCTCAGTCAGCAAGGCGGGGTTTGCGCTCGCCCGGGGTTTGGCGTCGCCAGCAGGCCCCCACACGGTTCCTGGTGTGGCGGAGGTCACAAGTGACCGCTGTCCTACTGCGGGGAGGGATAACACAGCTGGTCACCAGCCCGGACCTCAGGCCACCTAAGCCCATGGCCTCCACTTTCCTGACGGGGCTGGTTTGGCTGAGTGCAGGCCCCCAGCTTCGCCCGCTGGTGGGGGAAAAGGCGGTTGTCCCTAAAAGGTCAAGACCTGACAATAACTAGTAGCTACCCCAGGCCAGCCTCTCGCTCAGTCACTTTAGAGCCACCAGGCTTAGCCCAGAGCCCAGCCTGAGGCCCACACTCTGTCAACCCCCAAGCCCTGCCAGGGTGGTGTGGGGGCAAGAGGGGTGTCCCCTACAGAAGGGAACCGGGAGAGGCAGGACATGTGGCCCAGCTTTGGCAGCTCGGTGATCTTCAATCACGGAGACAAGGGTGGCTCTTCCCTGACGATGCCGTCTGTTTATTAAGTCTGTGCTGTTGCCAAGAGGCAGAGGTCCAGAGAGACGGTGGGAGTTTGGGGGCAGCTCCAGCAGGGACGGGGCCAGGCTGGCGGGGCGCACACTCCGCTGCTCGGCATCTGTGGGAGCAGCTGCTGTCCTCACCGCTAGCTGCTCGTCCACCAGGAGAGAAGGCCCAGGCCCGGCTCACTGATCGATCCCTGTGGGAGAGAAAATGGGCACATTCCATCTGCCTTCAGGGCTCAAGCTACCTCGGGAGATGAAGGGACCAGTGGAGCCGGCACACACCAGCCAAGAGGATGGGGGGACATCAGGGGCCACCCCAGTATGCCTGGCTGGCACCTGGGAACACAGCCCACCTCCCCTCTCCCGCCCCAACCTCTCCTGAGGCCTCTAAGGAAAGCGCTGGTTCTCTAAGGGCATGGCCTCTGACCTCAAGGCCTCAGCTAGATCTGGTTCCCTTCCTCGCCCCCAGGCCCTGCCCAGACAGGGGCACCGGCTGCCGGGCCTGGACATGCTCTCAGTCCGGCCAGGAAGGCCCAGTGACCGTGTGCCCCAGCCTCCAGACATGTGGGGGAGGGGGTGCCCTTGGCCACCCAGATTTTGACAAAGCAAACCACCCACAGCACACATCCAAGAAACCCCTACTAGCAGGACCCAGGAATCTGTCCCACTTCATCCTGCATCGCTGTCGCTTCATGAAGGTAGACGACCCAGGGAACCCCAGTCAGATCTAGACCCAGGGAACCCCAGTCAGATCTAGTCGCGGCTCCCCTGCTATCCTGTGCATGCGCCTGCTCGGTAGGGGAGCCCGAAAGAGGGTCACCCCTCCCCCCCGCAGCCCCACCATCGTGCCTGACGCACTCCCAGCAGCCTTGTCACTGGTGTGGGCTCCGTCCTCTGGCTATCAAGAGCCTGTGGCTCCCAGTGTGGGGCCGTGCCTGGCCTCGGACACAGGATCCCTAGGGCGAGGTGACTAAGAACATCCCAGGGACCTGCGCCCTGACCTAGGGGAAAGGCCCCAGGCCAAGAGCAAGTCAACACCCCCAGCAGCCGCTCCCGGCCTGGCTTCTCCAGCACGCCCCCCCCCCCCCCCCCACCGCTGCCCTCAGTCTTGGCCGCGGTGTCAGCGTCTCACCACGAGCGTGTACGGAGCCTCCTTCTTTGGCAGCTCCTCGCTGGACGACGTGGCCTCGGCCGAGCTGGGCCCCGTGGGGGACGTGTCCACAAAGCTCTCGTCCACCACCCGGAAGCGGATCTCCTCGCCGGTGTCCATGTACAAGTCGTGCGCTCCCTCCTCGGTCTCGTACTCCCACACCCACACCTGCTCGGCCTCGTCGCTGGCGGGGCGCGGGGTCAAGGCACCAACCAGGCGGGAGGGGGCCCACGGGTGGGGGATTCCTGCCCCCGGGGAAACCCGATCAGGGAGATCACCTTGGCTGGGGTGTCCAGGAGAGGCGGGCCCAGGCCACACGCGAGCAGCCAGGCTGGGCAAGATCCGGGCTGCGGAGGGGGGAGCGGGAAGTCTGGGGGGCACAGGCTCCCCCACCCAGACCCACAGCCAGGTGGGCACAATCCTCGGCCCCAGAGCAGGAAGGAGGCTCAGCAGCAGAGCGAGCCCCACCTCTCGAGGCCTCTTGCGGCCCGGAGTGCGCTCCCTGCTGGGTCTGACTCGGCCCATGCGTCCTCTCGGGGCGGCTGCCACACTTGGAGCGGCTGTGCCCTGGGTCCCCTGTCCGCAGAGACTGTGGCAAGGCCTGCCCTCGTGGGGCTGCAGTGAGGGGGGCAGGAAGCAGTGCACCCAGAAGGTGCTTCCCGCGGGACCCGCCTGGGGGGCCTAAGAAACCGGGGGGCCTGGGGAGCAGCCGGAGCAGGGCTGTGCCCCCACACGTCCCACCCCGCAACCCTTCCGCTGCGCCCTGAACACGCAGCACAAGGAGCTTCCCGGTGTTAGGGAGGACAGCACGGCAGACGGAGGGTCACCCGCCTGAGGGCCCACAGCCAGCGCGAGGCCAGGACCGGGTTCCCTGACAGGCCCCGGCGTCCCACGCAGGCCAGGCCTGAGCGCAGCACCTGGGCCTCCCGGCAGGGCCCGGGTCCTCCCTCAGCCCACGCCGCAGCGCCACCGCGCCCTCTAGTGGCCGTCACGCGCAGGGTCGCGCCCCAACCCCTGGGCGCCAGGGCCCCTACTGGGCCGCAGGGGACACAGTCCTGACCAGATGGGGTCCCGTCCAGGGAGCAACCTCAGCGAGGACGCCCCAGAAACACACAATCCCAATGCTGCTGGGCCAGGGCTGGGGCAGGGCAATGGGGGAAGCCAGCAGAGGGGAACAACTCAGCCCAGGACCGCAGGGCAGTCAAGGCCTTCAACCATGTTGTCCACACAGCAGGGAGGGGGAGAGGGAGTGAGTCGGGCAAACCTCCCCAGAGCGGGGATCTCCGAGATGATCCCTGAGACGACAACCTAAGCCCAGCAAACAGCACACCCCCTACAGAGCCTGCGCTCGGATGGGCACCGGTGTGGGACGCCACGGGAGCTGCCACGGGAGCAGGGGCAGGTCAACACCACACACATGCAGACCCAGGGGTGAGGGTGGACACACAGGTCAGCAGTGTCAGATCACAGGCCCCAGGGTCACCCCAAGGAGCGGGGACTGTCCTTTGGAAAGACCTGAGCTCCCCTGTGACCCACTTCAACCTTGGGAGGATACAACTTGGCTGGCTGCTGCAGCGACTCAGGGGGGATGAGGATGTCATCGAAGAACCCTAGAGAGACTGGAACATGTGAAGAAGTGACAGCATGGGACCAGGGCGGTTGTCGCCATGGAAATCTGAGCCCCCCACCCCGCTCGGAGCCCCGTGCCTCTACCTATGCCTCTCAGCCCCCAAAACCTGCAGCGGCGGACACCACACAAAACAGGGGCCAGAAGGTGCCGGGGACCCCTGAGTGCTCGCCCCGAGGTCCTGAGTTACAGCCTCACGGCGAAGCCCAGGGCTGGCCGAAGCCATCCCTGAGCACTGAGCACGAGGGGGCTCTCCCTCCCTCCCCGGCTTCCCTGACAGTGTGGAAGCTTCTGCGTCCGACCCCTCCCCTGACCTGCGGCCCAGCACAGAAGCTGAAGGCAGGCCTGCTGGTCTGGCCACTGGCCCCAACGAGCTCCCAGCTTCGTCTGAGGAGTTGGGGCCGCCGTTACCGTGCACTCCCTCCGGGCTGCAGCCTTTGATCTTGCCGATCAGAATCTCATCCAGGAAGGGATGGAACACCACGTAGCGAAAATGGACTGGAAGTGAAGGCAAAGTATCAGGGACGAGCTGGCAGGTGAGGGACGGCCGCTCGGGGCGGCCCCGGCTTCCCATGTCAACCGGACTCGCCAGACCCGGAGGCCCTGCGGCTAGCTGGGAGTCTGCTACCCAATACCCCTGGGGGTCCAGATCCATGCTGGAGGGACCCACACACCGTCCCCTCAAGGCCACAGTGTGGCCCCCACAACAGGCCAATAGCAGTGGCCCTGAATGGAGAGCCTGAATGGAGAGCCCCCAAGCCCACCTGACAAGTCACTCCTGAACCCAGATTCTGGGCCGCGGATGACTCCAAAGTCAACTCGACCCTCCCTCTAGACTCACTCCCCTAAATTCTAAAGCAGAGAGAAGTAACAGGCAAAGCGAGCCGGGCTCAGGATCAAGTTCACCGTCTCCCTCTGACGTGAAAGTTTGCCCCAGGCACAGCTCTGACCTGGAACAGGAAGTTTAAAATGCCCTGAAATGGAGGGGGCCATGGGGAGGCAGAGGCGCGGGGGCAAAAAAAAAATGCCTCGGGGGGTTCTCATGCGCTGCCTTTGGTGGTCCCCACCCAGCAGAACCCCAGGAAGATGTCAGCTCAGGTCCGTGCCCACATCACAGATGGACCCCCTGGACATGGCAGAAGCCACTGCCTTGTCACTAATGCCCCTGACACCCCCAAAGGGGTGACCGGCACTGGCCTGAGGAGAACCGTGAGGCCACGTCCTGCCGGTCACACGGGGCCCACCGTGGCCCACCCGTGTCGGTTGTCATACATCCCCGCTGTGAAGACGGGGAAGCAGCTCTGAGGGCTGCGTCACCTGCTCCCAGCCACACAGCTCTTCCGCCCTGCTGTCCCCGGGGAAGACGCGGAGTCCTTCCGGACCACCAGACAGGGCACAAGGGGACGCTACCGTCCTTGGTCAGCTTTCATCCCCAGGCAGGCTCCCGCCACCAGCATCCTCGGCCAGCCGCTCTGCCCATCCTGCCCTCAGGCCAGTCGGGCAGACGGGGGCCCCAGGTCCCTGCCAGGCGGCCTCTCTGGGGCCCCGCCGGGCAGGAAGTACGAGGGAAGAAGGGGGCAGCTGCTGTCCCCGCCCTCCCGGCGACGAGAGCCTCAGGCT
Source organism: Mustela nigripes (assembly GCF_022355385.1). Classification (NCBI taxonomy): domain Eukaryota; kingdom Metazoa; phylum Chordata; class Mammalia; order Carnivora; family Mustelidae; genus Mustela; species Mustela nigripes. The sequence goes on along the minus strand of NC_081562.1, from coordinate 7,013,440 downwards.
GACCCTGCAGATTGCAACTGGGGGCAGCCAAGGGTCGCTCATCCACAGGGTGGGAAAGCCCCGTCCCCCATGTGACTCGATGCTCAGTTCAGCTTACCAAATGCCCACAGAGCCTCTCCCGAGTCTGTGCCAGGGCCGGTGTGGGCACCAGGCTTATGGGGACAGAGCAGCACGTGGGCCTGCGCCCAGGGAGCTCTGGCCTGGAACCACCACACAGGGTGGCCAACCCAGGCGTCCATCGACGGACGAACGCAGAAACAGTGTCCCCACATAACGGGACACCACTCAGCCTCCGGAAGGGAGTACAGACACCCGCCACGATGGGAATGAAGCTTGCGGACATCACATCACACAGAATGAGCCCGTTGCTGAGAACCACATACCGCGTGATTCCATTTACACGAAATGTCCAGAAGAAGCGAATCCAGAGACAGAAAGCAGATCAGTGCCTGCCAGGAGCTGGGGGAGGGGGGAACGAGGAGCCACTGCTGACAGGTACGTGGTTGCTTTTTTGAGGCAGGGAAAATGTTCTGGAATTAGATCGTGGGGACAGTTGCACAGCTCTGTGAATATCCTAAAGAGCTACTGAGTGGTAAGCTCTAAAAGGGTGAATTTTATGGCATGTAAATTAGATGTCCATTAAAAACAAACAGGAGGGGCGCCTGGGTGACTCAGTGGGTTGGGCCTCTGCCTTCAGCTCAGGTCATGATCCCAGGGTCCTGGGATCGAGCCCCGCATCAGGCTCTCTGCTTGGCAGGAAGCCTGCTTCCCCCCACCCCGCCTGCCTCTCTGCCTGCTTGTGACCTGTCAAATAAATAAATAAAATATTTAAAAATAAAATAGGAGGCTACAGACCAGGGCGAGAGCCGGCCAGGTGAGGCTGTACTGGGGCAGGCAGACAGGAGCCGGGAGAGGCAGCCAGGGCGGGTCCGCAGGACCATCGGGGGAGGACCTGCTCTCAGGTGCGGGCTCGGGCCAAGACCCGGGAGAAGCGTGGCTGCCTCGGGATGCACTGGGTTTCTGCAAAGGGCAGACACGGCACCTGTATGCAGGACCCTGCGGGGTCAAATTCACAGCGACGGGAAGTGCAGTGGTGGTTTCCAGGGCCTGGAGCGGCGACTGCGGGGGAGGGGCAGATCTTGGGGCTGGGAAGGTGACAAGGCTGGGGGGGCCACACGGCCATGACTGTACTCGGTGCCACTGAACTGGCGCGAGAAATGGTTAACAAGGTGAATCTTGTATTTTACCACAACTTACAAAAAGAGAAAACAGAACAAAGCAAAGTCTGGGCACGAAGACAGTCCGCTCTGGAGCTCCGAGCAGGCGGGGGTGGCGGGGCAGGGCAGGGGGGTTTCCCCCGGGGGGCCGGGGCCGGCCGAGGAACACGGCACGGGTGCCACGTGCAAGTACCCTAAGTACAAGAGCTGGGGCTGCGCACCTGGGTGCAGTGTCACAGTCACGGACGCTGACGTCCTGCGAGCACCTTCTGAGAGAGGAGAAGCGATCCAGCCCGGGGAGAAGGGTACAAGGCAACAAGCAAACCAAGAGTCCTCAACGCAGAGGGGGCGGCGTGGTGCTGGGGCCTCCTTCGGCGCGCCCTGGCCGCAGCCCTGGCCGCAGCCCTGGGTGAGGCAACAAGGACGGGCCCGGCGCGGAGGATCAGCCTGGAAGCGTGGCCATGGATCCCCGCGCCAGAACGTCACTCTGCACGGCGCTCCGGGAGCACGCGGGCTTCACGGCTCCAAGTGCTGACCCCATTTTACAGATGACGAACCCGAGGCCAAGACAGGCAGAGTTACCTGCCTAAGGCCCGCATCCGGCGACGGGGGTGGGGCAGAGCCAGAATTCAAATCCAAATCCAGGTCCATGTGACAGGCCTGACGCGGGGCCCTGATCCTCACATCTCATTTCCGAGGAACGAGGGGGTCCAGGGCACACTGGGGGTGTGGAGTGGGGGGCTATGAAAACCCACAGTGAAAATCTTACACCAAGTGGCAGAAACAACCAAATGAAAGAACAGAATTTCCTCAATTTATAGAATTTATAACTTTTTTCTCCCAGGGTTCCTTGAAGTTCTGGTGCCTCTTATCACTTGTCCCCTGGACAACCGTCTAAGGGCAGAGGCTGGGCTCAGCTCCAGGGCACCTTTCTCTGTAAACAGAGGCCCCGTGGTCCTGTTTTCACGTCACCCGTTTTATTTTTCCGCGAAGTGCTCCTAGTGCGTACAAATTCAGCCTGTCTCCTGGGGCTGTCCACAGAGCACCGTGACATCTCCGTGAACTAATCAGGTCTCTGGATTCCTGGACACAGACACCAGGCAGCCACACGGCACGTTCCGGAATGCTGGACATCTCTGTGCCCAGAGGCTGACCAGGACGGCTAGGGCTGGGCTCCTGACCCTTGGCCTCGTGTGAGAAGCCCCGGGCTCCTTGCTAAAGCGCCGTCCGCGGGCTGCCTCCGGAGACCGTGAATCAGCAGCTCCGAGTGATGCCGCGCTGCAGACCTACCCTCTGGGAAGCGCGAACCACCTCCGA
>NC_081562.1:6842079-7010806 GCF_022355385.1 Mustela nigripes | reverse complement strand
CCCCCCCCCCCCCCCCCCCCCCCACCTCTGCTTCTGATCTGGCTGGGTGCAGGGAGGAGAGAGAACGCCCCACTCCCTCCCTGAGACCCTAGCCAAGGGGACCGTCCCTCTACACGGTCCAGGACTGGTACCCAACCGGCCCTGCCCTTCCCAGGGTGCACCCTCCTTTGCTACTGGATGGCAGTTCCTCCCATCCGAAGGCGGAGTCTATCTGCCCCTCCCTTGTCCCAGCCTCAACCACGTGACCTGCTCTGGCCAATGGACTATAAGCAGAGGCTTGAGAAGTTGCTTGTAGGCTGGCCCAACGGCACCGGTATGGGAAGATGGGACCACTTGCTGCCGAGGCCTCCCCAGGAAGCCTCTCCCCACCAGCTAGTCTGCCAACCACGGGACACTGAGGCCACCTGCCCCCATCCAGCCCGGGACAGGACAGGCTAGCCCAGAAGAACCCATTTAGAGGATCGACAGAATCAGGACAAACAGTTCAGATCAAGGAGCCCCCGAGCCCTCACTGTGTGCCAAGGACGCAAGGACTGATCCTAGGACCTTTGCACATACTAATTTAGTATTCTTACAACAGTCTTGTAATATAAACTCTATTGTTAACTACATTTTATAGGCAAGGAAACAGCAGCACAGAAAGATTACATATTCTGCAAAGGACACAGAGCAGTAAGTGGCCAAGTTGGGATATGAATTCAGAGGCTACACTTAACCATTATGTCCTAGTGCCCCACAAAGTCCCCCACCCTCAGCGAGCCTCCTCCCCAAGCAACAGATGCACTCACCTCTGCTCTCCATTTTTAATTCTTTTTTTAATATTTTAAGTAATCACTACACCAAACAGGGGTCTTGAACTCACAGCTCCCAGATCCAGAGTCACCTGCTCTACCAACTGAGCCGGCCAGGTGCCCCTGCTCTTCACTTTTAACGCAGCAATTACCACTCCAAGTGCCCCCACCTGTCCAGCCACCCCCCAACCAGACCGGGCAGCCTGACGTCCAGGCAGAGCAGAGCTTAGTAAGAAATGAGACCAAAGGGAGCACAGACACGGAGCCACAATCGCAGAGCGACAGAGGCCGCCAGATGTCGAGCATCTGGCTCGGTCGTGTAGCGACAGACTCTTAGCTCAGGTCTGGATCTCAGGGTCGTGAGGTCGAGTGGGACATCGGGCTCCACATTCGGTAAGGAGTCAGCCTTTCCCTCTCCCACCACGGGCACGTGCACACTCTCTGGCGCTCGCTCTCTCTCAAATAAATGAATGAATAAAATCCTTAAAAAAATAAAAATTAAAACAATCTCCTCGGGCACCTGGGTGGCTCAGAGGGTTAAGCCTCTGCCTTCAGCTCAGGTCATGGTCCCAGGGTCCTGGGATCGAGTCCCGCATCGGGCTCTCTGTTCAGCGGGGAGTCTGCTTCTTTCTCTCCCTCTGCCTGTCATTTCCTCTGTTTGTGCTCTCTCTCTGGCTAATTAATTAATTAATTAATTAAAAAAACAAACAAAAAAAAAAACCAATCTCCTCATCCACCGTTTCTTACAGATGAGGAAACCAAGGCCCAGATGGGAAAATTCTGCCCACTATCACCTGGTCAGTTCCTGGCAGTCACAACTAGGCCTCAGGTCTCCCAATCCCTAGGCCAGGATTCCCACAACCAAAAACCAAACCCCAAGAAACCCAATGCCAAAGAGGAAAGGACAGGCCGCCCGGGTGGCTCAGTGGGTTGAGCCTCTGCCTTCAGCTCAGCTCATGATCCCAGGGTCCTGGCATCAAGTCTGGCTTTGGGCTCCCTGCTCAGCCAGGAGTCTGCTTCTCCCTCTGCCTCTGCTGTTCCCCCACCCCGCTTTTGCTTATGGGCTCTCTCGCTCTCTCTCTCTCTCAAATGAATAAATAAAAAATCTTAAAAAAAAAAAAAAAAGAGGAATAGGCACCCACCTTTGGTGTGCGACGCGCCATCCCCTGGGAACACGTAGGCGTCCTCCAGCTTGGTAATGTCGAACAGACAGATGCAGAGCCCCACGTTGTACACGACCTGTGTGCACCCGTGGACACACACACTGTGACACTGAGGTCCAGCTCCCCAGCATGCTCTCCTGAGACCCTCACCACCCAGGGCCAATATGATTACCCCCGTTTTATAGCCAGAAATGAGCTGGGGCACCGTCGGAGGTAACTCTGGGTCGGGGCCTCCCAAGGGTGTGGAGCTCTGGAAAGAGCGGGGCGTTTGTCACAAGGCAGATCCTGGTTACACTGCCAGTTCCAACACGCACTGCGTGACCACCAAGGTCACTTCTCTGAGCCTCAGTTTCCCCCATCTGCAAAAATGGACCTCCCACGCTGCAAGTTTGTTAAATAAGGAGAGAGCATGGATGTGACGCCCCTGCTAGTGTCTGGCTCACATGTTAGAAGTAAGCACTGTCGGGCGCCTGGGTGGCTCAGTGGGTTAAGCCGCTGCCTTCGGCTCAGGTCATGATCTCAGGGTCCTGGGATGGAGTCCCGCATCGGACTCTCTGCTCAGCAGGGAGCCTGCTTCCTCCTCTCTCTCTCTCTGCCTGCCTCTCTGCCTACTTGTGATCTCTCTCTGTCAAATAAATAAATAAAATCTAAAAAAAAAAAAGAAGTAAGCACTGTCAACCATGGGTCACTGTTATTATTAGTCAGGATCACTGATAACTAGGGAACCCTGGTTTAAACCTCCACGTCCTAAAGTCCCCAGATCCACGCTGGAACTCACAGCTCCGTGTCAGAGTCCTGGCTAATCCCCACTCTGCACACAAAGTAGGAGACACAGCCGTGGCCACAGGGACTGCAGCTGGCAGAGTGACACATGGCCAAGGGCCGGAGACTAGGCAGACAGCATCCCATGCCCCCATCCCCACCCCCACAGTGCTCCAAACCACTGACTCGCTTGGTATCATCTTATCTGCCACCAGTGTCATCACCTCCCAATTACAGACTGTTCAACGATTAGCAAGAAGCTCAGAGAACTCAGGGTCTGGGCCAGACCTCACCACGATGAGGTCTGGCTGGCTTCGGCAGCACAAGACCTGTGCCGTTGGCTGGACCACGGACCTCTTCTGTGCAGCCTCCTCTCAAATGACTCAAATACAGAAAACTCATCTCAGGGCGCCTGGGTGGCTCAGTGGGTTAAGCCTCTGTCTTCGCCTCAGGTCGTGGTCTCGAGGTCCTGGGATCAAGCCCTGCATCGAGCTCTCTGCTCAAAGGGGAGCCTGCTTCCCCCCCCTCTCTCTGCCTGCTTGTGATCTCTCTGTGTGTCAAATAAATAAAAAAACCTTTTTTAAAAAAAGGGGGTGCCTGGGTGGCTCAGTGGGTTAAAGCCTCTGCCTTCAGCTCAGGTCATGATCCTGGCATCCTGGGATCGAGCCCCACCTTGGGCTCTCTGCTCGGCGGGGAGCCTGCTTCCTCCTCTCTCTCTGCCTACTTGTGATCACTATCTCTCTCTTAAATAAATAAATAAAATCTTAAAAAAAAAAATAAATAAGACTCATCTCAACAGGTCACTGAAGGCCCCAAAGGGACTTCATTTCATTCTTGGACTTTTCACAGCTTCTCTCACCACGATGCTTGCACTTCATCCCACCACAGACCCCCTGGCCTTCTAACTCACAAAGCAGCCAGAAGCCATCCACTAAGGACTTCATGAGTTCTCTCCACCAACAGCTCCCCAGATCCATACACTTCCCTTCTATGACCTCACTCTAAGGAAAGGACCATCTAAAGCCAACCAACCTTCCTTTTGGCTGGCTCCTTCTAAGCCTATCACCTCCTGCTGGTCTACGGATGAAGACCAGTACCACCATGATATCCTGCAGGCCCATGCAGCTTGGTTCCTGCCACCTTTCCAGTCTGCCCTGCCCTCTCTTTCTGCGCCCAGGCCACACCAGCCTCCTCCATGTTATGATGGGTCAAGTATTCCCTCCTGCCACAGGACCTTTGCACATGCTGTTTCCTTTGCCTGCCCAACTCTTCTCTCTGCACAGCCCTATCCCACCCTCAAAAATGAATCCCCTCTTCAGCATCATCTCTCAGCTCAAGCACAAATGCCACACCCCTAACAAGGCTGCTCTCTCCCTCACTGTAGGCAGAGATCTCCTTGTCGGAGACTTGTGAAGACCTGTCCTTCACAGCACCGACCTCAACCTGTCATCACATACTCAACTGTGGGTCCCTCTCATTCATATCTGCTCTCCTCACCATACTACAGGGCAGAACCTTGTCTGATTCATTCAGTCAGTGAACAATTATGGAACATATGCTGTGTGCCAGGCTCTGGCCAAATATGAAGGCACCATGTGGGGAAGACAAAGGTCCCTGCCATCATGGCGCTGGAAAGAAAAACCATAACCATCTAAGAAGGAAAGAGTGATACGACACAGAGTAACTGAGGGAGGATTACTTCAGAAAAGGCAGTGAGAAGGCCCCAGACCAGCGGTCACTAAGGCATGCTGGGCCTGGCACATAAAAGGTGCACAAACACTTTTCTGCAGGAATGAATAAACAAACCTCCTGACCGTTAACTCTAAACCACTCTGTCCATCTTCACAAAAACAGTGCACGATTAGGCAGCCATTATTATTTCCATTTTACAAAGGGAAACTGAGGCCCAGCGGGGGTAAGCGACCTGCCCAAGACTGCAGAGTAATCTGGCAGTGTGGAACCTAGCATTTCCCAGTCAGAATGGCCTTTTTCAACCCCCGTTTCTTTTTCGATTCCCTCTAACATCCCATATGCAGGGGGATTACCCCCACCCCACCTACAGGTGAAGAAACCCAGTTCTGCGACGTTAAGCTACTTGCCCAAGGCCAAGGTTTGGCACGACCAAGGCCAGGCTGCAGCGGGCAGGTGGGCAGTGCCGGGCCCTCCGGTGCCAGGGCCTGTCAGCGACCCCGTCGGCCCAGTACCTTGTTGGCCAACTTTTTGTTCAGCTCCTCCGCAATGGAGTCGTTGAGCTTCCTTTCAAACTGCCACGGGGGGATCCGCACAGTGTCCACCATCTCCACCAGGACGAACATGCCGGCCCGCGCTGGGGCCCTGGGCGCCGGAGGGTCAGTCGCGCACCGTCTGGGGCCGAACCCCCTCCGCCCCGTCCCAAACGCCGAGACAGCCCCGACCACCACCACCAAGGCCGGCAATACGGCTGCGCGGTAGGGCACCCGGGGCCCCGTGCGAGGCGTGCTCAGCTTCTGCAAAGTGAGGAAACTGAGGCTCAGCGGGAGAAGCCCTTACTCGGGTGGGAGGGGTGCGAGCACCCGCCGCACGACCCCGCGCTGCCCAGCCACGAGCCACGCGCCGCGGCCACGCACCACCTTCCCACACGCACCCGACTCAGGGCGAGATTCCGAATCCCGTCGCTTCCGGAGAACAGACCAATAAGAAGCCTTTACCCGCCCCCCGACGCGGCGCGGGGCGGGGCGGGGCCTCCCCCTCTGCCGGGGCGGAGCTGACCGTCCTCGGGCCGCGCTTTCTGGTTGCTAGGCGACCGCTGTGGGTTCCAGACTTCACCTGCTGGGCGGGTGCTTTACTCTCTTATTCCTGGTCTCAGGTGGTGCTCTGTGCCACGGCCAGAGGGATCCTTCCAAAAGCCGGCACAGGATGCTTAGACCCCTCAGTACCCCGGGGGCGGGAGAATTAACTGGAAAGGGGCAGGCGGAACCTTTCTGGGGGTGACAGAAATGTTTCGTTATCTTCTTCTTAGGGGTGGGTTTCACAGGTGCATGCGATTGTCCTGGTGCCTGGCTGGCTCAGTTGGCAGGGATGCAACCCTTGATAGCAGGGTCTGAGTTCAAGCCCCAAGCTGGGTATAGAGATTACTTAAAAATAAAATATTTTTAAAAACCTCATCAAACTCAGCAGTTAGGATCTTTGCATTTAATTGCAGGCAGATTACATCTCAATTGAAAAGTGGCAATAAATTGGGACTAAAAAACAACCTCGGTAGTTTCCCATTAAACTAATAATAAAATAATAAACTAAATATATAAAAATAATAATAACTAATAATAAAGTCCGAAACTAGGCAGGCTCAGTTGTGGAGCTGGTGACTCTTGATCTCCAGATTGTGAGTTCAAGCCTACACCTTGAGTATAGAGATTACTTAAAATAAAACCTTTTTAAAAACCTCATCAAACTCGGGTGCCTGGGTGGCTCAGTGGGTTAAGCCGCTGCCTTCGGCTCAGGTCATGATCTCAGGGTCCTGGGATGGAGTCCTGCATCGGGCTCTCTGCTCAGCAGGGAGCCTGCTTCCTCCTCTCTCTCTCTCTCTCTGCCTGCTTTTCTGCCTACTTGTGATGTCTCTCTGTCAAATAAATAAAATAAAAAATCTTTAAAAAAAAAAAAAAACCTCATCAAACTCAACAGGATCTTTGCATTTAAATGTAGGTAGATTACATCTCAACTGAAAAGTGGTAATAAATTGGGACCAAAAAACAACCTCAGTAGTTCCCCATTAAACTAATAATAAAGTCCGAAACTTGGCTGGCTCATTTGCAGAGCTGGTGACTCTTGATCTCCAGATTGTGAGTTCAAGCCTACACCTTGGGTGTAGAGATTACTTAAAATAAATAAATAAACTGGGGCGCCTGGGTGGCTCAGTCAGTTAAGCATCTGACTTCGGCTCAGGTCATGATCTCAGGGTCCTGGGATCCAGTGTGTGGGTTGCTTTTCGGGGAGTCTTCTTGTCCCTCTCCTTCTTCCCCTCCCCAAGGCCCTGCTGGTGTGCTCGCTCTCTCTCAAATAATAAATATCTTAAAAGTAAATAATTAAGTCCAAAACCTTTATGATCGCTCACAAGACCCTGTAGGATCTCACCTCTACCCACACCTCCAGCCCCATTTTGTTCTCTCCCCCGCCGCCCCTGCCAACCCCACTCATCTTCCTATGACGGGTAACATGGGCTTGGGCTAAGATAATTCAGCAGCTTGTCTGACATTGCGGGCTGTGGTGCAAGCAGGCCCATCTAAACCTCTGCATTGCCTCTAAAAGTTGGCGGGCTGTAGCAATCTACTGCTGTGTGTTTAAACCAAATAAAAATTTGAAAACGTAAAAAAAGTCTTGGGGTAGAGGAGAGAGGCGCTCGGAAATGCACGCTGCTTCACTTTGCAGATTTTACACGTGTAGCACTATCTGCGTGAGGCCGGCTGCAGTGAGACTTAATTTGGCCTTCTCTGCATCCATATTTTTATTTTTAGGTCTGTCCGCCTCTCCTAGGGTGTGAGCGACTTGAAGACAGGGGGAAATGCTACTTCAGCTCTTTAGTCCCATGATCCCCTAATATGGTTTCTAGAAGGCATTCAGGAGACGCCTTGAGGAGATGATATTAAGTCTTTCCCTCAATCTCTCAAACCTCCTTCTTCATTGCATTTCCGCGGCTACTGTCCTGGTTCAGGCCTTTCTGTAGCTCTGCTGAAGCTTAGCCACACCCCTGGCTCCTGGGGCTCCTGGCCTCAGTCTCACCCAGTCATGAAAACCCTCTCTTCCTGGTCTGGACCAAATGCAGCTTTTCTCTCCAGTCTGACCTCCCTTCTGTCCTCCAAGCACGGGGTGAGGCAAGTTCTTTTAGTCCCACCTCAAACACTTCTTGACCTGGAAAAGTCCTACTCAGCCTTCAGAACCCAAACACAGTGCCCACCTCATTCATTCATTTCATTTCATTCATTCACTCAACATACTGTGTGCCCAGCTTCGGAGAACCCCGGGTCCTGCTTCAGCCCAGAGGGGTTGCAGGGAAGGAGAGAGGGATGGAATTTGAAGGTCTCAGAATGAAAACTATTTCAGCTGATTTATAGAGAGATAAGAACCAGAGAGATCAGAGACCTCAGCAGGGTCCGGATCCCAGGGGACTTATCGTTATAATATTCATTAAATTTAATCCTCACAACAGCCATATAGTAGGGTCTATAATTATCATTATCTGATTTATCTCATTCTCATTTATCTCATCTCATTTTGCCTCATCTAAGGCAGAAAGAGGTTAAGTAGGTCGTTCAAGGTCACACAGCTAATGAGTGGCAGAGCTGGGATTCAGGCTCCAGAGCCCACGATCCTAACCACTGGGCGGTGCCAGGACTTTATTAGCCCAAGGACGGCAAAGGGAAGCCTTAGATGGTAACAACAGGGGAATGACACAGACGCATCAGCAGGGTGGACCGCGGGTGGGACCAGGGAGGAAGTTACTGGAAGGCTCCTGTGAGAGAAGGCCCGAGTAAGGCTGGTAGCCATGGAGCGTGAAGCTGGGCAGAGTCCAGAGGTTTCCAGGAGGTGGTCTCCACCATAGGGTGGGTGACCTAGGGACGGAAGGGGGAGGAGCCAAGGTAGGAGGGCTTCGGGCCTGGCGGGCTGGCGGGGCCTTTCACGGAGATGGGAAACTGGAGGGGGGCCAGGCTGAGGGGACGGGCCGGCCTTGCGGCGTTAGTGTTCTGGGTTCCCAGGCTTCTTTTATGGCATTCAGCTCACAGGACGGCAACAGGGATTTGTTGGCACGTTTGGTTTCCTCATTAGGAAAAACAGGGACCGGGCTTCTTTATTCATTCTCTGCCTTGTTCCGTGGAAGCTGAGGCGGCTCGCAGACGCACACAAAGGCAGTTTGTGAGCTCAGCGGCGGTGGACCCCGGCGCCGTGTCCCTCTGCGTCCTCTGGGCCTAGTCCTGTGTGCGGCCTGTAAATATGGGAACGACAAAAGGCTAGCCAAATCATTGCTAAGTGGAGGGAGAGACAGGGCTGGAAGCTAATCCAGGAGGAGGAGGAGAGAGCAGGGAGTGGTGAAGGGCATGGAGTTCCCACGCCACCGCACGGGGGCTGAGCGAAAGCCCGAGAACCTCTCAGGCGCCTCAGCGGTCTCTCTCTAAAACAGAGATAATAATAGAACCGATCTCAGACGATTGTCCGTCATGGAGGACAGGATAGAAATGACATATGGTGCCTCACAGAACGGAATAATACGAAGCCGTAAAAAAAAGGACGAGAAGGTTCTTTGTGTGTTGCTGTGGAATGAGATGCGGGATACACTAAAAGACGCAAGGCATAGTGCAGTGTGTATGGGGTGTTCCTGTTTATGGGAAAATAATACTCTGTGGGCAAGCAGCTGATTCTGTGGGGGGGGGGCACGCAAGGAACAGAACGGCTGAGGGTGTGGGGGAGGGGAAAGACGGGGAGTGAGATTACCAAGCGGCCTTGCCCTCTGGAATCTTCGATAATTAGGATCATGGGAATATATTACCTATTCAGAATTCAAATTTATTTATTTATTTTTAAAGATTTTATTTATTTATTTGACAGAAATCACAAGTAGACGGAGAGGCAGGCAGAGAGAGAGGAGGAAGCAGGCTCCCCGCTGAGCAGAGAGCCCGAAGCGGAACTCGATCCCAGGACCCTGGCATCATGACCGAGCGGAAGGCAGCGGCTCAACCCACTGAGCCACCCAGGCGCCCCCAGAATTTAAATTTAAATTGAAAAAGCCATTAAGATTTTTCACATCTTAAAAACACCCCCCTCTCTGCCCTCCAGCTAGTGGCCCATTTTCTGCTCCCTTTAGTGGCAAAACCACTTGAAGGTGCCCTCCCAGTTGGCAGTCCCCTAATCCTCTCTTCAACCTGTCGAGTCCGGTTCTGGCCCCGCCACGCAGCGCACAGCGTTTTCTCTGGGCCACCGACGGACGGTCTCCGCGTGGCCCAGTCCGGGGCTACTTGTCAGCGCCTTCCTCCTTCCTCCTTCACACACTCCTTGGCTCCCAAGGGCCCGGCACTCACGGTCAGGCCCACTTTGCAGCCTCATGTGGCCTCGGGGCCGTGATGAGCCCTTCCCCCGACCCAGGCTCCCCCCGTGGCTCCCTTGTGGCTCCCTCGTGGCCCTCTCCCCACACTCCACATTCCCCCCCTGCCCGCTGCACATCCCTGTTCAGGCATCTCAAGTTTAGTCTGGGCCTGAGTGGCTGCCCTAGTCTTCGGATCTTAGAAACGGACTCCTCCATTCTAGGGTCGCTCAGGCCCGAACCTGGGGATGAGGCTTCCTTGGCTCTCACCACCTCCTCTAAGCACCTGTGAACAAATCTTGGGTGTTTCTACCTCTGATGCATCCTGAGTCCAGCAGTCCGGCTCACCCCCACTGCAACCCTTGGGGCCCAGGCCCCTCTCCCTGCCCCCCCCCCCCCATGCCCCTCACCTGGGCCTTTGCTTTAGCCTCCACGCTGGTTTCCTTGTCTTGGCCTCATTCCCTCACTGGCTCTGCTAAGAAGCAGGAGAGACACTATTAAAACACTGGTCAGAAATTCTCGGTCTACCTCTCCAGACCCTACAATGATCCATCTCATAAAAGCCAGGCCTGGGGCACCTGAGTGGCTCAGTCGGTTAAGCTTCTGCCTTCAGCTCAGGTCATGATCCCAGGGTCCTGGGATTGAGCCCCACATGGGGCTATCTGCTTGGCTGGGAACCTTCTTTTCCCTCTCCCTCTGTCTGCTGCAATCCCTACTTGTGCTCGAGCGCTCTCTCTCTCTCTGTCAAACAAATAAATAAAAAGCCTTTTAAAAAGTTTTTTTCCTGGGGCGCCTGGGTGGCTCAGTGGGTTAAGCTCATGATCTCAGGGTCCTGGGATCGAGCCCCGCATCAGGCTCTCTGCTCAGCAGGGAGCCTGCTTCCCCCTCTGTCTCTGCCTGCCTCTCTGCCTACTTGTGATCTCTCTCTGTCAAATAAATAAATAAAATCTTAAAAAAAAAAAAAAAGTTTTTTTTCCTATAAATAAATAAATAAAAGTCAGGCTTTAGGGTGTCCTTCACAGCCCATGGCGTCCTCTGCCCCTCGCCTCTGTGACTGCATGTCCCATCACTGTGCCCAGTGGCTGTTTCTGACACCCCAGGCCCACTCCCCACTCGGGCCTCTGCCTCTCCCCAGAATGGTCTCCCCTCCTTGTGTCCTCCAGACCCTTGCTTTTTTCTGTGAGGCTTTTCCTGACCCCCCCCCCTCGAGTCCCCCCCATTTTAAATCTCAAGCCCCCCAGCCAGCAGCCCCCGCTCCACGCCACTTACCAGTTTCCCGCAGCACGTGACCTGCCTCACCAGGTTCTTCTCTCGCCCCCTCCCCTTCTTGACTGCGAGCTCCATGAAGACAGACATTCCGTCTGTTTTGTTCACTGTGGACCCCCGCCAACCTAGAAAGGTGCACAGTCACTCCAGGACAAACATTTGTTGGATGATTGAATGAAAGAAGGGAGGAAAGAAAAGATTAGCCCTGAGACACCCACCCCCATGGTCTGGAAGCTTGCTGATGGTGGAGGGATTTGGCTCAGAGCTTTCCAGCAACCACAGCCAAGAGGAAAACATTTTCAGTTACAATCTGGAAACTCACCAGATGTCGGTAAGTCCAGATTGTCTCAATTCTGAGCCCCAGAGACCTCCTTCCGGGTTCTTAGGAATAGAAGCTCTGATGAGCAGAACCAGGAACAATTCTCGTTTGGACACTCTTTAAAATGTCCTTCCATGGTGGGGGGCACCCTGTTGGCTCAGTAGGAAAAGCATGCAATGCTTGATCTCAGGGTTGCAAGTTCGAGCCCCACGTTGGGTGGTGTAGGGATTACTTAAACTCTTTTTTTTTTTTTTTAAGACTTTATTTATTTAACAGAGAGAGGGAGAGAGCACAAGTAGGCAGAGAGGCAGACAGAGGGAGAGGGAGAAGAAGACTCCCCACTGAGCAGGGAGCCGGATGCAGTCGATCCCAGGACTCCAGGATCACGACCTGAGCCGAAGGCAGCCGCTCAACCAGTTGAGCCACCCAGGCGCCCCCAAAATAAACTATTTAAAAAAAAAAAGTCTTGGGACGCCTGGGTGGCTCAGTTGGTTAAGCGACTGCCTTCAGCTCAGGTCATGATCCTGGAGTCCCAGGATCGAGTCCCGCATCAGGCTCCCAGCTCCATGGGGAGTCTGCGTCTCCCTCTGACCTTCTCCTCACTCATGTTGTCTCTCACTGTCTCTCTCTCAAACAAATAAATAAAATCTTTAAAAAAAAAAGTCTTTCCATGGAGGCCAAAAGCACAGCTGAAGTACTACTGGGAATAGTGATTCTAGAAGGGACCTGGAAATTGAGGCTCCTGATATGTTGCTCTCTGTTCTGGCTTGAGCCAAAAGCAAAATGCAAAAAATCAAGAGGTATTTATTGGGGGACCCCGATGGGAAGCAGGAAACAGATGTGGGAGCTCATTCCAGGCATTGCTATGGAGAAAGGTCACATGCATACTGTGACAGTGAGTGACTAGAATTCTAGCCAGGACAGTCAGGGACAGCCTCACTCAGAATGTACAGGGGGAGGAGAGGCTGAATGTTGAGAAGACACGGGGTGTTTGGGAATGGGTGTGCGAGGGAGGCCTGGCCCACACCTCCTCCCAGCCCTGGGTTTGTTGGGGGTGGGGGTCGGCCTGGCCCTGGGGTCTCAGGGCAGGGTGCAGATGGGGCCAGCCGTGGGCAGGGACCCCTTTCCCCATGATGGAGAGCGCTTCCCAATGACTCAAGAGAACTTAAGCGTCAGGAAACTCTCACCCGCAGACCACAGGGTCATCTCCAGCCCTGGGGCCAGGGCCAGGAGACCCCTCCATCTTCCTCAGTCTCCTGCCTGTGTCGGTCATCACCCTGGACGGAGCCGTGAGACCGCTGGGGGTACTCTTTGGAGTCAGGAGCACGTCACGCCTTCCTATCTCATTTCAGGTGAGGAGCAGACCTCTTGCCAGCACCCCCCCCACACACACAGTGTGACCCTGCCCTCCTCCGTCTTTCCTCATCCAGCCACATCAGTGACCTTTGGAACATGCAGCAGCCTTTCCTGCCTCTGGGAGTTCAGCCATGCTCTTCCCTGTTTGGGAAACACTCTTCCCCTGCTTTTTACAAGGCAGGCTCCTTCTCACCCTTGGGGATCAGCTTGCAAATGGCCCCTTCTCCTTCTCCAAGTGGCCTCTCTCAGCCCTCAGTGGGTAGATTCAGTCCTGCCTGTCTCCTTCTTCAAACCCTGCTCTGTACTGTCTTCATAATTTGTGGCTATACATTTATTCGTTTGCATACTTGGTATTATGTCTCTTCCTAGATAAGACATAAGCTTTATAAACTCAGGGAGTGTATTTGTCTGGTTCACTGTTGTGTTCCAGCCTAGACCGCCCGAGGGGTCAATAAATATTTGTCAGATGTTTGAATGAATGAACGAAGGACGTGGTCCAAGCTGCAGAAATAGACCTTCTCTGGCAGAAGGGCGGTCGGTGGTCGGACTGGACAAGACGGCCGGGGGACAGGAAGAGAGGATGGAAAAGCCACCATTCTCTACGGAGCAAAATCACTAGAACCTGCTGGAGAAGAGTCCCATGGCCAAGGAGATGGGCATCCAGGGGACCGAAAAGACATCTCGAAATCTCGAAGGCAGTGTGGTGTAGCAGAAGGAATGAGAAGGTAATGAAGCCAGAACTCCTGAGATTTAATCCCAGCTCTGTCACCAGCTGTGTGATCCCCGGCAAGTTTCTCTACCTCTCTGTGCCTGAGTTTCCACGTCCGTCCAACGGGTGGCACCCACGTCTTAAGGATGGATGTATCTTAAGGCATCTATGGATTCAAGGCCAGGGAGGCCCAGGCCTGGCCCCCGTGGGTGGGCTGGCAGCGGGTCACAGGGTGGGAACTGTGAGTCAGAGGGAATTAGTAGGACTCGGGCTATTCTGCCCCTTACCCACCTCCAGATTCTCTGAGGCGAGGAAGGCTTTCGAGGAGATGAGCTTTTGAATTCTCAGCGTTTCACAAAAATAGCCTCGGCGGCAGAACCCCTGGTTTCAAGCAGACAATTTCTTTGTTACTCAGCGGCTGGTGGGTGGGTGGGTGGTGCCACGGGCTGCTCATTTCTTCAATGAACAGCTGTGCCCTCTCCTCATTGTCGGGAATAATCATAACACAGCTTCAAACCTCGGCCCAGCCTCCTTCATTCACGGCTCTCAGGGTGCCTGGAAGCCCCCACTCGTGTCTGCCGGCAGCGGGTGGGCCCTCCGAGAAAGGCCGGCCACAAAGTGAGGGTCGGGCATGTGGCCCCCGCTTTGTCCTTGCCCACAGCAGACCAGGCCTCGGGCTCTCAGAGGTGGTCTTTCAGACCCTGCCTCCTGGCCTCGAGTCTCCTATACCCCGGCCTCACCTCCCTTACCACCTCCAGCCACACCAGCCTCCTCTCTGGATTCTGGCAAGTCTGGCTCCTTCTTGTCACTTGGGGCTCAGCTCAAACATCATCCCCTCAGAAAAGCTCCCCCTGGCTGCTCCCCATTCTTGACCCATCATTGGCTTGTAGTCCACAGCTCGGCCACCAACAGCCAAGGTCCAATCTCCGCCAACTCAGGAGCTGAGCGAAGAGCCGACCTTGGCATTGAAGTTCCAACCCAATTCCCGGACTCCAGCTCTGATGCGCAGATGGGGTTCCTGTGGCTCGGGAGAGAGAAGGCAGTCCCCAGATGAAAGCACGGGGCCACTCCCCCGAGAAGGGACGGTGGGTGGTGGGCGGGGAGATCGCAGGCGTGGACCCCAGCCCTGGCCCTTCTCCTGGAGTGTGAGAACAGGATGGGACCACAGCCTGTTCTGTCACTCTGTCGCTTCCGCGCTGGCTGACTCAGCGAGGTCCCCCATCTCTCCCAGCCCATTTCCTCATCCAGAGCTGTTATTAATTTTTTTTTAGAAATTTTTTTTAAAATTTATCTATTTAACAGAGAGAGAGATCACAAGTAGGCAAAGAGGCAGACAGAGAAAGAGGGGGAATCAGGCTCCCTGCTGAGCAGAGAGAGTCTGATGCGGGGCTTGATCCCAGGACCCTGGGATCATGACCTGAGCCGAAAGCAGAGGCTTTAACCCACTGAACCACCCAGGTGCCCCTCCTCATCCAGAGCTGTTACAAGCAGCATGTGAGCTGGTGCTCGTGTGGGCCCTTTGAAAACTATGATTCTCTTTGGAAGAGAGGAAGACCAAGAAAGAAGAGAAGGGTTTAAGCCGGGTGAGGTTCCACTGGGAGGGTTCTCAGTCTAGTGAGTGGAACAGAATCCAAACTCCAGGCCTCGGGTGCGGATGGGCCACAAGGATCCCCACCTCTTGTGCAGGATCAGAAACGTAGCCTGTCCGAGCCTGATTGTTCTGGGAGGTTCTGGAAGAGCAGGGATCTGTGGTGGCCTTGGACAGCCCTGGGTTCAATATCTTTCTAGCCAGATAATGAACACGGGCAACTCCCTCCTCCTGCCCGAGCCTTACGTCCTCAGCAGCAGAGCAGGGGCGGCGGTCATAAATGGCTGGACCGCTGTGGGCCTTGGGCGAGGCAGAGCCCGCTGGGAAGCCCTCAGTGCGTCTTACTGGCTGTTGTTATTTGCGTTTTTCTCAATCATTTCCTTTTTGACCCCCTCCTCCTTCTGATCTTAATAAGACTTCTGTTCAAATGCCAGCCTGCCTCAGGAGGATGAAGGATGCTTGCGGGAAAGCTTCCTTCTCGCCAAGCTGAGGCCTAGGAGAAGGGGTGGGGAGGAACAGAAACCCCAGGTGGAGGCCTCTTTAGCGGGGCCTGAGGCTTAACCGCAGACTGCTCTGCAAACACTGAGCACCGCTGAGAAAGGGCCTTCTTCCCTTCTTTGCAGAGAGGCTGCGGAGGATCAGAGTCCGTAAAAGATTTTCCCAAGTGATCACGGGCCTGGGGATGCTGGAGCGGAGATCCACACCCAGGGTCTCTCTGATGTGGAGACAGGGGCACTGGGAAGGGCGCAGGGGTCATCCGACCTGGAGAAAGAGAGAAAGAGAGAGAGAGAGAGAGAGAAGCAAGTTTATCACTCCCTTAGGGGCTTCTCGATTGAATTGAATTGAATTGAATTGAATTGAGTTGAGTTGAATTGAATTGAATTGAATTCAATTCAATTCAACAGAAACATCGTCCACTGTGGGCCGGAGAAGGAGAGGCGCTCCTATAATTGCAGAAAAGGATCTCCACCGAGCAAGGGGTAGACCTGAGCAGTGTCGGTGCTAATGGTGGCCGGGGACACTGTGGATCCACAGGGCAGAGGAAGGTCTGAGAGTCCCCAAAACGGGGCTCGCCCCGCCCTTGTCGGGGCTCCCTCAGAGAGGGCTCCTCCCCCTCCTCTGTTCTCCCAGACTCACCACTACCCCCGGCCCAGACCCCGAGGCCCCCAGCACAGTCTCCTGTACACCCCCCACAACCCCCCACACCCCCACCCACACGCACACACGCACGCACACACGCACGCACACACACGCCCACCCACCAGCTCTCTAATTGCCAGGAATGCGGGCTGCCCCAGCTTCTCTCTCTCCCTCCTCCCCCCGCCGCCCCGCACCCCCCCTCCCCGCATTCCTCAGCAGCTACTCCCACCTGGCAGGGCAAATTATACCCCAGCCTGACAATAAAAGCCACTTTCCAAAAAAAGAAGCTTTAGGGCCGGGAGAGACGCAGCTAAAACTCCCTCACCCCGTCCGCGCCTGACTCAGGAGGCGGTGTCTGGCCCCGAGGCAGCAGGGCCCTGGGTCCCTTTAAGCCGGGAGTACAAATTCCCATCCCCGTCCCTCCCCCCGGCTCCTCCTGACGTCAGGAGGAGGGCGTGTGTGAGTGAGTGAGGGGCTCGAGGTGCCGCATGCTCACACACACACACACACACACACACACACACACACTCTCGTCGTACACACAACCCATCTCAGACCCGGCCCCTGCTGGCCAGCTCCGAGGGCCAGAGGGAGGCAGAGTGCTGAAGGCGGCTGCGGGAGGCGGTGGCTGGACCTCGGCTGCCCCGGAGAGGTAAGGGACAGGACGGGGCGGCGAGGGCACACCAGCTCGAGAAACTGGCTTTGGCAGGGACCACGCGGGGAGGTAGGACACGACGGGGCTGGGAAGGTGGGTCCCTCCCCTGGGGCTGGCCCAGCCCCGTTCCATTTACAGAGGAGGGTGTTGGAGGGTTTGTGGAGGAGCCCACCCGGTCCTCCCTCCTCCCTCTCTCCCTCCTTCCTCCAAGCCCCCAAGAGGAGCCGAGGCCGTGTGGCTCCCTGTGAGGCGTGTGTGTGTCTGTGTGTGTGGGTCTGTGTGTCTGTGTCTGTGTCTGGGACTTGTGTCTGGCCCAAGAGGCAGAGAACAGCAGACACCTGCCAAGCCGCAGCCTCCCGTCTGGGAACGGGGGAAGAGAAATGACTGGGGAATAATTGTGCTCCGACCCGATGCCGAGAGGTCGGAGCACAATGCAGCAGGGGGCATGTGTCCGTCCCCCTGGAATTCGGGGCTGGGGCCCGGGGACCGACCATTTAGGGCAGGCAGACAGTCGGACCTGGAGCAGCTGTGTCGTCCTGACTCTATTTCGTCCCCAACGCGATGGGGATAATTGTGTTAATGGGCTTGGAGAGGCGGCTCCTTGTAATTATCCTCGCCTCCGAGCAGCCCCCACCCAGAGCTCTCGCCTCTCCCAAGGCCACTCCTCTCCCCTGTTTGCTGGTCTCGCTCTGACCTCCGCCCTTGCCAGGGTGCAACCCTGGGGCGGCGGGGTGGGGGGGTGGAGAGGCGAGGGTGCTGAGCCCGGGGCTGCTGGCCCCCAGCTGCGGGTTGCTGGGACTCGGGGCAGCCTGGGCTAGCCCCAAGTCCTTGAGTGGCCTGCCCGGGCACAGGGAGTCCGGGCAGAGATAAGGGGTGATGCTGGCACCCGCAAGGGAGACAGCAGGTTCTTGCCAAGCTGCCAGCCTGCAGGCTCTTCCCAGGGAGAGGGGAGGGACGCGGCGCGAGAACAATAATAAATACGGAGTGTGAACTGCTGCAGCCGCTGGGGCTGGGGGAGGGGAGGAGGAAGTGCGCCCGGGAGGAGGGTGGGCAACCTCCCTGAGAGCCTGGCACCGTGCCCACCTGGATGTGCTCCAGAACCGGGCTCTCGATGGGGAGGGGCAGTCTGCAGCCCCTTGGAGAACGGGGAGCCAGTTCCCCAAAACTGACTGCATCCCAGAGGCCCCTCCAAATTCTGGATGTTTCCTTCACCCAGACTCCCCCCCACCCGCCTACCCCCACCATTTCCTTGAAGTCCTTTCCAGCATCTATTTCCCATATCTGTCCCACCCCTCCGGATCTGTGTCCCTCCACTCCAAAAAAAAAAAAAAGATCTGAGCAGGAACTGGTCACAGAGAGGCCTGGGAAAGGCCCGGGGACAGTTTGGGTCACGGGGTCCCCTGCCAGGCCTGGCAATGTTCACGGATGCCCGTTGGCCTTGGAGGGGCTCTGGAGGGAGGAATAGGGGGACCTACACTGCCAGCCTGTGGGGAGGGGACACCCGCGGGCGGGTCTGGAGGCAGGGCCCCAAGATTGGCACCAGCAGAGGGCGCTCCGGGCTTGGGTGAGAGGGTCGTGTCTCGGGGTCACCGCCAGCACCGCCAAGTCCCGGAGCCTGGTGGGAAGGGGGCTTGGGGCAGTTGGGGCCCCTGTCCACGCAGAGCAGCCAGGTAGGGAACAACAAGTAGTGGGGGGCTTCTCCCTTGCTCCAAAGCAGGTGGAATGATGGTCACTGGGGTGGCAGCTGGCACCCCGGTGAGCTCTGGGCTTTGAGGTCACACTGATTTGAGTTCAGCTACTCTAAGTGTGACTTTGACCAATCCTTTCCTCTCTCTAGGGGACTCAGAGTGGGAAAGTGACTTGCTCAGGGTCACACAGCCTGGCAGAGATGGGATGTGAACACGGCTCTTGCGGGGCCCATTCTGGCATCTTTACCCTCACTGGTGCCAAGGAAGCCCGAAGGCCTTCCTCAGGGTGGCCCCTCCCCCAGGCAGTAGGGGCATGTGACAAGGAGAGTGAAAAGGTCTCCATGAAGCTCAAATATAGGCTGGGGCAGCCCCTAACCCCCATGCGCGCGCACACACAAACACACACGCGCGCGCGTGTATGCACGCGCACGCACACACTGTAGGAGGGGGAAGAACCAGGTTTAATTAGGTCACCTCCAGCTGCTGGAGCAGCTTTGGCACTGAGGTATTTTAAGGACTGTCTGGGTGGCTGGGGGGGGAGGGGCTGGGGAGGTGCCAGCTTCTGGCTGGTGGTCCTGAGGTTGTTTCCTGCTCCTAGGACCGCCGACCGTAGATAAGACCCCGACATTGAGAAAGCCCTCTCACCGCCATCCAGTGCCCTGTGTCCTTCCCCTTTATAAGCCACTGTACCTTCTCCAGCCCGTGGCTGCTCCTGCACGTGGGGGCTCAGGGCTGGGACATACTCACTGGGGGAGTTGTTTTGAGGCTTGCCAGAGTTGGCAAGTGATTCACCCAAGGTCATAGTCTGAGTCGGCACAAAGCCAGAAATAGAACCCCAAGGCCTGACTCCCCAGTTTTTCCACACCCCCGTTCTTCCTTCACCAGCGGAGGGCAGGAGATGTCAGGGAGCTTTCCTCCCCCCTCCCACAGTCTCACGTGCAGAAAGCACCTCCCCTGACCACCTGTGTGACCCCAGGTAGCTTCTTTCCTTCTCCGGGCCTCAGTTTACTCTATTGAAGAATGGGGCTAATAACAGTCATTGTCACGTAGGGCTGTTGTGGGGACCTCCCGAGGAAATGAGGCCAAGGACTTGGCAGAGCACGGCCATGTGGCTAACGATCTATATGTGGTAGCCGTGCCTCTTGTCACGTTCGGACTTCCCACGCTGTGCCCTGGTCAGTCTGGTCCTCCCCCTGGAGGCTGGGGCTCCCTCCTCCTGTGCCTGTGGTCCCAGTGCCTGGCAAGCAATTTCCTTGCAGTTACATGTGTTTTTTTGACAGCCTCAGAGGACAGTTGGACTGACCTTCAGTAGGCATCTGGGCCAGTGATGATTCAAGCAGCTCAGGAGAAAAGTGAGGCTAAGAGAGGGTCAAGGGCGGGCCCAGGTCACACAGCACTGGGGGGTTGATCCAGTCGGCTTTCCCTACTCTGCCCCAGACCAGAGACATTCTCACAGTCAAGAGAGGACTCTGACAGCCATTGCCTGCCCCATCTTTTTGGGGTGTCTGAGAACTGGAGAAGCCCCAGCACCAGGACGATGGTCACCTGCTGACAGGGCTGACTCACACTGTATCACAGCCTCGCCTCAGGTTACCTCTGAACAGCCCCGATGTTCTGGTTTTACCTCCCCTAGTCCTTCTGTCCGCAGAATGGCCAGGTTTGGCCTTCATGCAGAAAAATACAGACCAGCGTGGCCGGAAGGGTCGAGCCAGAACACATGGGCAGGGAGACGTGCCCTCACAGGGGGACCGTCGATACAGCGGCCCCTCAGCCCCTCCCACACACGGGACAGGTGCCACTAATAGCCCTCGGACAGATAAGGAAACTGAGGCTCAGAAAGGGAGGGTCACTGGCGTCCAGCCCAGGCCAGAAATGGTCCCGACCTGTCCTCGAACCTCCAGCAGCCCGTTCTGAAGGGCTTCGTTCTGGGCCACATGTGCTCCCAGACACTAGGACCGAGTCCCCTGGGGGCTGGGCTTTACCCTGAATTGAAACAAACTTTCTTCAAACTCATGTGTTTCGCGGCTTTGGGGAGTTGATTTTCCCCTTCAGTTCTCAGGGAAAGGTCTTTTAGTAAAAACTCCAGCCGTGTTTTGGCTGAACCAGGAGCAGAATTTAAGAACACCATTTGCTTTCAGCTGAATCTGGGCTCTTCTCACTCACCTGCTGTGTGACCTTGGGTGAGTCACTCCACCTCCCTGAGCCTCAGTTTCCTTAGCTGTAAAATAGAAATGATGGAAATTCCAACCTTTCAGGGCCACTGGGAGATTTCGGAAGGGAGAGTGACCTCTGTAAAGACTTTTGCACTAGATACAGCATTCAGACAATAAAAGCCTGTCTTTACTGGTTCCTTTCTGCAGCAACACCCTGGGGAGAGGGTCTGAACTGGAAGTTTGCTCTGTGTCCCCTTATTCTCTTCTGGCAGGGCCCAGAGAGGGGAAGCCTGTCCAAGGTCGCACAGCAACTCAGTGGCAACGCAGGGCCTGAACTCAGGGCTCCAGAGTCAGATTACCTTGCTTCTAGTCCTGGCTCAGACATTAATTGCTGTGTGGCCTTGAGTGAATGACTTGGTCTCTCTGAGCCTTAGTTTCCTCCTCTGCAAAATGTAGTCATGAGGGCAGCTGTTGAAACAGGAATTAATAAGGGAGAAGCTCTGAGGGGCAGGGCAGGGACCTGGTAGGTGGGCAAGACCTTGAGTTACAGGAAAGAGGGGGGTGGGGCTGGGCTTGGCTTGGCTCCGCTGGGGCTCTCCTTCCTCCCACTCCCTCTTCCCCCTAAGCCCAATTTAGCAGCCGTGTCTGGGAGGGGCGACCTCTCGCCCAGCACCTGCTGTTCTCCCCCGCACTGCCTCCCATTTCATCCTCACAGGAGCTCTGGAGGACGGTTCCGGCACTCCCCGTTTTCCAGAAGAGGAGGGAGTTGGGGGAGATCCGAAAGCAGCACCCTCTGCCCCCCTGGAGGCGGCCTTTTCTGCACCCCCAGCCCTCTCTCCTAAGGCCAGCCGTGGGCTGCTTGCGCAGAGCCAGTGTTTGGGGTGGGGTTGAAGGGCCGGAAGCAGCCAGGCCTGTGGGGCCAGAGGGCAGGAAGGCCTATCCCTGCCCTTACTCTATCCCCCTCTCTTCTGCTGCCTAGTCCCTTATGGGGAACCCATTTTGGGGAGGGGAAGGGAGAGGGGCCTTCCCTCACCCCTAACCCTGGGTAATTAATCAATGCATCTCTCCCCCTTCCCTGCAAGAGGCTTCGTTTGGGTCGGGAGACCCGGCTGGCCTGGCCAGAGCAGGGCCTGGCTCAGCTGTGTCTCCCTGGTAACGGCTGTGGGCTGCCTCTGCCCCTCCTCCCCACGACCTCCCAGCACCGGCTGTCACCACCAAGCACAATACCAGCTCTGGGAAAACTGTGCAGTGGGCAGGCTGGGACTGCCCCGCTTTCTGGACAGAAGGAAGGGGAGCGTCTGTCCACCTGCCACCCGTGCCCAGGTGCGGAGGGGACACCTGAGCGGGCAGTGTGAGGCCCCGACGTCTCTTGCTCTCCTGGCTTGGACTGCTTGGGTAGTTTTGCTGCCCGGTTTCCTTTTTGATAACAGCTTTATGGCGATATAACCCACATACTGTATGAGTCAACCGTTCAAGGTGGACAAGTCAGTGGTTTTCAGTATAGGCACAGAATTGTGCAACAAGGCCATGATCAACCTCAGGACATTTTCATCGCCCCAGAAAGAAACTGCACCTGTTAGAATTTACTCCCCATGACCCCCCCCCCCCCCCAATTCCTGGCAACCACTGATGTCCTTTCTGTCTCTGTGGACTTGTCCATTCTGGACATGTCACATGAATAGAATCACACAACGTGCTTTCTTGTGGCTGGCTGGCTTCTTCCACTTGGCGTAAGGGTCTCCAGGCTCATTGGTGTTGCAGCCGGTGTCAGGAACTCCCGTTCCTCTTTACGGCTGAATCCTATTCGGCTCTGTGGCTAGACCACGGTTTGTGTCTCCGCTTGTCTGTTGATGGACTTCTGGCTCGTTTCCACTTTGGGCCTGTTGTGGGTAATGTTGCTGTGAACGCTCAGGCCCAAGTTCTCGTGTGATTGCATTTTCTTCTCTCTAAAAATGGGAATAAAAATGCCAAACCTGGCCCGGCCTCCTGGAGCAGGCTCGGAAAGAAAAACCCCACGTCGGCCTCAGGGGGCTGTGAGGAGCTGTGAGGGGCCGTGAGGGAGCAGCTCTCCTGGGTGGAGAGGCATGTTGCGGGGCGGGGGTCTGGGGAGGAGGAAGGCCGCATCTCCACCTGGAGGCCGGGCAGAAGCAGCTCCTGATCCTGACCCAGACGGGTCCCACTTGCTGTGTGACCTTGAATGGCGGCCAGGAGACCTGCCCCACTGTTGGATCTTGTGACTTCTCCGCTCTCCCTTCCCTTGCCACACTGCGTTTCAGGGCGATTCTGCCCTGGAAATTCTAGGCCGGAGTGGGGGTGGGGCACAAGATGGAGGCCAGAAATAGGGTTGCGGCTCAGGGATTTACCTTAGGCCCTAGGGTCTTTGAAGAAGGGGGCTGAGGAGGTGGAGAGTCCCGTCCTCATTCCTGCACAACTGTAGATTATGATGGGGCCTCTGGGAAGGCCTAGGCTTAGCCAAGGCTCACCGGAGCTGGTGAGGGAGTCCGGCAGGGTTTATCAGCTGCATTATACAGATGAGGAGACTGAGGCCAGTGGAAGTTCTCCCCAAGGTTGGCGGCTGGTACGTGGCAGAGCTGGAGGGCTCCTGGTCCAAGTGTCCAGTCTGGCCCCACTGTGGCCCCGGGCTCCGTCCACAGCCCGGCTCGGTACCCTGAGCCGTCCTCCCCGGGGTTCCACGGCAGCGTCTCTTAGGGTCTGAGACTTCCCAGCCCCGGTGGGGAGAGAACTATGTTCTCTTCCTCAGTAGAGGAAAATATAGGGTGAATTTTTTCAGGGTCATCCGGGCACTTAGCAGGTGATGAGGGAATTTCTACTGCTGAGCATTGACGATAGCCATTCATTGGGTATCTCTGAGATGCCGATATTGTCACACACTCCGTCAGTGACCCCTCGCAACCTTGCGCGGTAAGTATTCTCAATCTCACTTCAGAGCAGAGGAAAATAGGGCTAAGGCAAACTCACCAGCGTTCCCAAGGGCTTCCCACGCCCCCGCCCTGGCATGGAGAGAGGTGCTGAATCCTGACAGCAACCTTGCCGCCAAGTGAAGACCAGCACTAGCCCCATTTTACAGTGCAGAAAACTGAGTCAAAGATTAAAAGCGTTGACCAAGGCAGGCTGCATAGCCGGTTAGGGGCAGGAGGCAGGATTCAAACCCAGGTCACCTGGCTCCAGAGCCTGCACTGTCTCCTGGAACTGTTGAAGTCACCAAGTGACAGTGACGAAGCTGAGATTCGAGCCCAGGTGTGTGGATGTGAAGCTGCTCACACTTGGGCCAAACTGTGTTCCAGATGGTCACTGGCTGCTTTCCCCATCCTACCTCCCAGGGCCCTGGAGTTAGAGAACTGAGCCTTAAGCTGGAAGGACTTGGAGGTTAGTTTTAGCTTGGACCATCCCTTGTGACCCAATACCGTGGACGGGGGACTTCAACGACAGTTTAACTCTCACAGTTCTGGAGGCTGGCGGGCCGAGATCAGGGAGCCAGCATGGTCTGGCTCTAGTCAGAGCCCCCTTCCTATAGACAGCTTCTGTCTCGCTGTGTCCCCACGTGGCGGCGAGGAAGCAAGGTCTTTGGGTCTCTTCTTCCAAGGGCACTAATCCCATCACGCCCCCCCGCACCCCTCTCCCACTCACCTGCTCCAAATGGCTTCCCAGAGGCCCCATCTCCAAATACCACCACATTGGGGTTAGGACTTCCAGATAGGAATTTTAGGGGGAAATAATTCAGCCCAGAGCAAGCTTATAGGACCGTTTTGTCTTTCTGGGAAGGATTCTGAGTCAGTGTGGGGCTATGAGTGGCCTGAGGTCACTCTGTGAGGGTCGGTGAACCGGCCCAACCCTCCAGGCTCCGGCCTGGTGTCCAGAAGATGCTCAGCCTGGCCCATACTCAACTCTGCCTCTTTCTCTCCCTTCTAGACGGAGCCCGTGGCTGGTGCGGCTGCCGAGCAGGGCCAGGCCGGGCCCTGCCCGCAAGGACGCCCAAGTTCTTCACCGGCCCCTGTGCCTGGGAGCCCACCGGGCTCTCTCGCGGGACCCGCCATGACTTCAGAACCCACGTCGCCCCCGGTAGTGCCCCCACTGCACTCCCCCAAGTCTCCTGTCTGGCCCACCTTCCCCTTCCACCGGGAGGGCAGCCGGGTCTGGGAGCGGGGCGGCGTCTCGTCCCGGGACCTGCCCAGTCCTCTGCCCACCAAACGGACCAGGACGTATTCAGCGTGAGTACCTGCCCCTCGCCCAGGCTCCGGGGATCTTTCCCCAGGACAAGGCTCCAGTCCTATCCTTGTGTAACCCCTGCTGTCCTCACTCAAGGACTCAAGGGAGCTGGATATGGACCTTCCAGAAACTACTGTGTTCATTCATTCATTCATTCTTCACTCCACTAAGATCTACTGAGCATCTGACTAGGGCATCCAGTGGTGAATAAGACAGTCTCTGCCTATAAGCTGTCTATGATCCAGAAGGAATTTGTCTACAGTTCACCTCCACCCAGCAGGGTTGGGAGAGAGGACACAATGTCAGGCATCAGGGGGGATGAGGTCCTAGTGGGTTTGGAGGACGTGTTAGGTGAAGAAGGAAGTTGGGTGTTCAAGGTACATGGGTCAGCCTGGACCAAAATGGAAGCAAGGACTGACCTCTGGTGAGGGGTGGGTGGGCTAGACAGAGACCAGACTTGGGCCTCTGGGGTAGTTCGCTGGCTGGGGTCACATGGGAGAGGCGATTTGGAGAGATCACAGGCGGACTGACTTGTCTTGGCCAAAGGAGAGATTTTTTGTTTTTGCTTTAAGTAAGCCCTACACCCAACATGGAGCTTGAACTTACAACCCTGAGAGCAAGAGTCACGTGCTCCACCGACTGAGCCAGCCAGGTGTCCCTAAAGGAGAGGTTTTGGATGGGACTGGTTGTCCCCTGTGTCCAACCCAAGGCTGGGCACAGAGCAGATGCTTGATAAATGATAAATGAGTGGGTAAGGGACAAATAAGTGAATAGGATACCGTGACCTCGAAAGGTAGTGAGCTCCCCATTTTGAGAGGTATTCGAGTTCAGGTTCGGTATTCTTCACTCAGAAGTCTTACAGCAGGAGCCCATGTAAACCTGAATCGTCTCAGGAGGAAAGGGTGCTCTGCACAGAGAGGGGCACTGGCTGGGAGTCAGGAAATTTGCTTGCTGTGTTCCCTTGGAGAGCCAGTTGCCCTCTCTGGGCCTCAGTCTCCTTATTGTCCAATGGGACCATGACAGAGCATTACCATGTGCAGTTTCTGGGCTGGGGAGGACTTTCTACAGCCCTGGGACAGGCTCTACAGGCAGACATGGCCAGGGAGGGCTGTGGGAGTCCAGGGAGGGGAGTCCCCAGATCACAGCTCTAATCCCCCTACTCTTACCTCAGGACAGCCCGGGCCTCGGCTGGCCCCGTGTTCAAAGGCGTCTGTAAGCAGTTCTCACGCTCACAGGGCCACGGCTTCATCACCCCCGAGAATGGATCCGAGGACATCTTTGTGCATGTATCTGAGTGAGTCCCTCCCCCACTACATTCCTGGCTGGGCCCCTACTGCAGGCTCCTGGCAAGGCCTCTAGAAACGCCTCTCCAGGCCTGTACCCTGGCTGGCTGAAGTCTGTGTCCCTGGCATCTTTCTCCTCCTGTCGCAGGGGCTGCTGGTGCGTGGGAGGGGGAGCAGGGGAAGGCTGGACCAGGTTGGGGGGGGGGACATCCCGGCCCCAGAAGCCCCGGGAACTACTGGCTGAGCCCTGGGATCCAGCATCACGGGCACTGAGAGGGCGGGGCCAGCCCCTGGGTCTTTCGGCCTGGAAGGTAGATGGGCATGGGAGAGCTGACCTAGGCCTGGCCCCCAGCCCCGGTGCCAGGCAAACCTGGGGAGGGCACTGAGCTTCTCTAGGCCTCCAGACCTCCCTTGCCTTTCGTGTCTCAATCCCCAAAAAGCACAGACAGGAGGGACCATTTCGGAGTCCCATTTTACAAGTTAGAGAGCTGAAGCTCTGAGAAGGGAGGGGAGGCCACCCTCAGGCCAGCCCGCGGCGGGTGTCTGGGAGTGGGGCCCGCTGCTGGGCTGACGCCGCTCTCCTGCCCGCCAGCATCGAGGGGGAGTACGTGCCCGTGGAAGGCGACGAGGTGACCTACAAGATGTGCCCCATCCCACCCAAGAACCAGAAGTTCCAGGCCGTGGAGGTGGTGCTCACCCAGTTGGCCCCACATACTCCCCACGAGACGTGGTCCGGCCAGGTCGTGGGCTCCTAGGCTGGGGGGCTCGCGTGTCAGCCGCCGGGCGGGTGGGGAGCCACACAGGGTAGATGGGCAGCTGGGGGCTCCAGGCCCCGCTGCACTGGCTGGCCCGGTCCCCTGGGCGGCCTCAGCATACACGTCTGTCTGTCTGTGCTTGTGGCCGTGAGCACGTGCCTCCATCCGCCCCCCCGTGACCCGTGACTGTTGCGTGAGCTGGACCAAGGGGAGGCCCCCAGCCCCGCCTGTTTGTCCGCTGTCTGCTTCCCCTCCCTGCCACATCCGCACAGGACCCTCTCGCCCTCCTGTCCACCGAGCCCGAGGGCCTGCGTCGGGCCTGGGCCCGGGAGGCAGCGGGCCCCGGTGGGCTGCTGTCCATACCAGCGTGTTGCCCTCGCCTCTGCTCCAGGCCTGGCCCAGGGACCAGACTCTGCTTGTGCTCCTTACCCCTCCCCCCTGGGCTGGGGCCTCCCACGGTGGCCTGCAGCCCTTCCCTCAGAAGCCTGGCCAGCGAGAGCTCTGGGGGCGCCTCCCAGCCTCTGGCAGGGGAAGAGGGTCACCCTTGGAGTCAGACCCCCCCTCACTGCCACGGGCCCAGCCTCCCTTCCTTCCACCTGCTCCCTCCTCTCAGCGTCCCGGAGAGGCAGGCAAGCAGGAGCTGAGGGCAGAGGCGGTTTTGGGGTCTCAGTTTTGCCGGCCATGGTCCCTCTGCCTCCTCAGTTTGGCAATGGCTCTGTGAGCTCAAGGCCGTGTCCCCTCCCCTGGGCTGCACTGAGCCACGCCACCACCACTCGGGAGACACGGATCTGTGGAGGGGTGGGGGCACGTCTCCCCCGGCTTGGACGGAACCATCCCCCTCGCCCTGACCCACAAACGCCGCTGATGCTCTGCCCATGCCCAGATGTGGCTGCTGAGGACCCCACCAGGCAGGGCCAGGCAGGGGCACCCACAGGCTGGCCCTCGGCCCAAGACCACTAGCCCCGCAGCCCCTTGCTGGACTCTCTCCCTGAAGCTTCAGCCCTTACTACTGGCCCCAGTAGGCCAGCGGCTGGGGGGTATGGTCCTGATCTCGTGCATTGGGTCCCTTAAGGTGTGTGCGTCTGTGCGTGTATGTGTCTGTGTGCATTGGCTCTCGGGTGAGGGGGCTGGTGTGGCCTGGGAGGCCAGAAAGGAGAGGCTTTGCCTCCACTACCCCCGCCATCACCACCACACTCCTTCCCAGAGAACACACCATTTGATGGTACAAGAAATGGGGGTCGAGTAAAGGCCTGCCAGGGACAGTGATCCTTGTGAGACCGGGTCTGGGAGTAAAACAGGTTCAAATGCCCAAGATGAGGGGTATCTGTTTAGAAGGATCCCCAGTACTGCAGGTGCCCCGAGGCCCGCGGGGTAGCAATGAGCTGGGGTACGTGCACCACACGTCGGTCCCTACCAGGCTGGGGGGTGATCAGAGCTGCTGAGAAATGGAATGGCCCAGCCTGACCACTTCGTCTGAGCCCAGCTGTTCGGACAAGGCCCGAGGACTTGCCCCAGAGGAACAAGGACTCCCTGGCTTCCTTGGCAGAAGGTTTATGGGTACAGGTTAACTCCTGGGAGCCCCCAAGCCTCCCTCCTTTGAGCAGACCCCCCGTTTTTAGGCACTAGCCAGGACAGAAGATGTGGTAATATCAGCATCAGGGCTGCCTGGGAGGCAGGGGGCGGCTGTGCCCCTCCAAACCCATGCCCCACAGTGTCCAAACCACCTGGACCCCCTCCCAACCCCCATCCTTCCTAACACTGGCAATAAACCCTCAACTGTGACTCCACCTGGCCCAGAGCTGCCTCCGTCTGTGGGTCCTGGGGCAGGCGCCTGGGGAGAGTACCCCAAACTTAACCTGTTTTAGGGCTTCAGTGGCCCATTGTCAAGTGGGTCGAAGACTTCCTGTGTGACCTGGCAGGGGGTCGGGGAGTCCCTGCCAGCTCTGCCTCCGCTCCCTCACCTGCCAAGGGGTGGCTGGGACATCCGTGGCTTATGATGGGCGCCAATTACGCATTCAGACAGAGCCGACACCATACCTTGTTCCAGGAACTTTAATGTTTGAGAGAAAGTTCTGGCAAATACGCACCTTCCCCGGTGCACTGCACCCTGCCTGGGACAGGCAAACTGGGCGGGCTCTATCTCGTGCCAACATTAGCACAGGCCTACTTGCAGCGTAGACCGAAATCTGTCCTGTTCACAAGTACAAGCAGCAGCTGTGATGGTGGAGGACCGAGCCGGTCCCCCCAGGAGCTGACTAGCTGCGGACAGTTGTCCGTGCGGACCCTGGCCCTGTCAAGGGAGGCCTTGGAGCAGGTCATAGGCAGGCATCCTGAGCCACGGGAGGAGGGGCCTGGCATCCCCCAACCCCCACCATCGGGGCCAGGGGCTCTCTTTAGGCCTGGGGGGAGCTCTCTGAAGTCCCTACGAGCAGGCATGGGCCCTGGTCACGCCTCATGCGCGGTCTCTGGGAAAAAGATCTCACGGCATCGCTGTACAGTATCCTGCGGAGAGACCACGCTGTGGCCGACGGTCCGGGGGTCAGCGTAGATCTCGAAGTCATTCCCACCCTGCGCACAAGGGAGGGCAGGAAGGCACTTATGTAGGTGGTGCCTGGAGGAGGTTCCCAGGGCTGAGGCCCAGCATGTGCCCTGCCACAGGGTCCCCTCCCCACACTGGCTCCTGCAGAGCTGCCTCTCCTCCAGCCCCCCTCAGAACCACCCAGAACCCCACCTTCTCAGCCTTCACCAGATCTGCCCTGACTTGCTGTGTGACATGAGACAAGCGTCCAGGCAGCTCTAGCCCCAGCCTTCCAATCTGTGTAATGGGGCTGAGGAACACTGGCTGTTCTCCAGGGGTCTCCTGAGGGAGGTTTCTGTTCCCCTGTGTCCTGGCCTTGACCTGGGGGTGACTTGGAGTGGAATACACCTGGGCTGAGCCATACTCACGGGGCTGGTCTCGTTCCCAAAGAAGTGGATGGTGTCGAAGCTGTCCTGGTCCAGGCTGTCCAGACAGTAGCGCTTGTCCCAGCCCTCAGGGAAGACATCGAAGCTGATCATGCCGCCTGTGGGGGGTGGCAGACGAGGCTAACAGTGGCGTGGCCCACGGGGTGGACTTGGCCAAGATCCTGCATTTATGCCTACATAGAGCCAGGCACAGGGCCTGGAAGCCTCAGGCTCCTCACTGAGAGCTGTGATCCTGGCGGGCAGAACAGGTGATGAACAGGCCAGGCCACCTCAGGGTAGTGGGGTAGAGAGCCGGAAGCTCCCCCACACAGCGCTGCGGGGGAGACCTCTCTGGGAGGGAACACTGAGCTAAGGCCTGAGCCAGAGCGCCAACTGCAGGGAACCCAAGGCGAAGAAGGGCACCAGAGGAGGCCAAGGGCCGTGCAGGGGCGTGGCCACGCAGGTCCTGGGGTCCAGCATGGTCTGCTTTCCCGGGAGCATCCCTGGACACTGGACACTATGACAGTGGTGTTGGACAGCCAGAGCCTGAGAAGAGGCTGCTGGTGGCAGAGGTGTGAGCCGCGGTCAGATTCCAGAAACATTCTGGATGCAGGGCCCTGGGACTTGCTAGGACACTGCCCTTGGGAAGGGGTGAGGGAGATAAACACTGAACAAGACACTTTGGTTTTTTGACCTGAGCAACTGGGTGAGGCAGGGCATGGCCTGGGTTTGGGTGGGGAGGACTATGGGGCAGGAAGGCTTAGGCTGGGGCTGGCGGCCGGGCCAGGCTCTCAGACCCTCCACGGGATGAATGGAAGCACGTACCTCGAGAGAACCTCAGCCCTTTGCCAGCAAACTCTGTTTTCAGGGCTTCCACGAACTTCTCCCGGATCTTCTCCTTCTGCAGGAGGGAGGGAGCACACTCAGGCTCCCAGGGCTGCCGTGTGCCAGGCCCTGTGCCGGGCACACAACTTGCCGGGGGCTCAGAGGTCTCCAGGTGGATATCGTGATCCCCACTTCACAGATGGGGAAACTGAGGCTCAGGGAATGGCTGTGCCCTGTTCAAGGTCAGCCAGCCTCAGTGGCAGAGCCAGGGCCTGAATCCAGAAAGTCAATGACTGAACTTAGGGGCGGATCCTGTCCCTGGGGGGTGTGGGCGGGGTATCTGAAGGAGGCCTTGGAGCGGGGCAGAAGGAGAAGTTTGAGGGGATGGGCTCTGCCCAGCTCAACAAAGCAAACCAGATGCCAGAAATGAGTGTGAGGAGCCACGAGCACATGGAGCCCTGTTACTACGCGGCAGTGGCCGTGGGTACTCAGAGTAAGGTCAGCAGGATGCCAGGCACAGCCATGGGCCCAACCACACGGCGATGTGTGCCGGCTGGACACCTCTGGTGTGCAGGGGTCTGGGGACTTGGGCAGTGCCCAGGAGCCCCCTGCTGCCCCCGACTCCTCAGGCAGGATCTTGCAAGTCTGCAGTGTATCTAGAGACTCGGACTAAGGAGACATGCACTCAAGGACCCCTGGCCTGGCCCCGCTGGGGCCACAGATGGAGGAGCCATGCAGGGCCTAGAGGGGCAGCACCTTGGCTGCTGTGCTGGGGACCAGTGCCACAGGACAGAAGGTTCATGCAGTGTGGGCTCGCTGTGCCCAAAGCAGCAGCAAGAGCCTGGAGGGACAGTCAGCTCACAGGTGGCCTGGAAGGGAGCTTGCACACATCCTGGGGGACCAAGAGCCACTGAGGATGCTGAAGCCTGGGAGTAGAGTACCTAGGACTGCATTTTGGTCAGTCCGCGCTGGGTAGGACTGGAACCGAGAGAGGCAGGCAGTGGCCAACAGTTTGGGACCTGAAGTGGGCCAGGGAGGACATGAGCTATAAGGCCAGATATGGCCGAATCTGAGATAAAGGCAGGCCTCCTGGGTTCCAGGCCTGGCTGTGTGACCGTGGGCAAGTCGCCTGACTTCTCTGAGCCTGTTTCCTGAGCTATAGGATGGAGAGGTAATGAATGAATCCTACCTCCCTCCCTCTCCTAACAAGCAGAAAGGTGGGATGTGAGACCCCTGCCTACTGTGGCCTTACCTTCCCAGCAGGCAAATGGTCCCCCAGGGAGGCCAGAGTCCCCACCAGAGGCCACTTTGTGGGCCCACAGTTAGAGTTAATGGGGCCCCAGGCGACCCAGAAGGGGTATACTTCCTGTCTCTGGAGAAAGAGCCCTGTGTGTCAAGTCTAGCCTTAGCAAGAACCAGCACTGTGATCTTGAGCTAGTCAGCCTATGGCCCCAGTGTCCTCGTCTAAGGAAAGGGGCTACCTGCCCTTGGGATCCGAAGGACTGAAGAAGAAGAAAAGAAGAAAATAAATGGGATCCTGGCTGGTGTAGGTCACACAGGCCAGGGAGTCTGTGCCTTCCCCTCAGACCGGAAGGGGGAGAACAAGAGCCAGAGAGACAAGAAAAGACCCTGGAAGCTGCTGGAAGGGTTAGTGTGTGCCAAACTTCCAACTCGCCCGGTCGGTAGCCCATGGGATGTAACTGTGCTCACCCCCACTTTACAGATGTGCAAACAGAGGCACACAGTAGCTAGCAAAGCCCCCGGCTGCTTGGCAAGCAGGAGGTGGAGCTGGCATTGGAAACTGGGTGGCCTGAGTAGGGGCCACCTCTCAGTATGTGAGTGGGAAGGGTTCTCTGCCAATGGTCAGTCTTCACCACCCCAAAAGGAAAAGTCTCCGTGCCCATGGGCAGTGTCTCCCCTGAGCCTTGGGACATGGACTGGGATGAGGTGGGGGTCAGTGAGCATCCCCGAGAGTCCCACCCACCCTCAAGGAAACCTCAGCCACCTCCTATGGGACCTTGGCAAGTCATTTCCCCTCTCTGAGCCTCAGTTTCCTCATTCATAAAATGGGACACCACCACCTGTTTCATTCATTCAGAAACGATTTCTCGAGCACTTGCTACGTGTTGGGCACATGCCAAGCTGGCCCTTAAGGAGCTTACAGCTTCCGCGGGGGAGACAGACAGTATCCGCGATTTGGAAAGTAGGTTGAGAGAGTGTACTAGAGGGTGGCGACGGCTGCCCGGGGAGAAGCAGGACAGGAAGGGAGCAGGGGCAGGGGTGCCAGGTTGGATGGAGTGAGAAAGGGACACCCGAGCAGAGGTGGCAGGGATGGGGGAGAGCCCAAGCACAGCCCTGAAGCCGTCTCCATCTCCACCTGCGCCTGCAGAATCCGCAAGGAGGACGTGGCTGGAGCAGAGACCGCGAAGGCCAGAGAAGGCCAGACACGGGCCAGTGGCGAGAGGCTTGGCTGGCCTTACTCCTGAGAAGGCAGGGTGGGCGGTGCAGATGACACACAAAATGCAAGTCAAGGTTTAGCAGAGGCGCGCGTACCGGAAGGCGAGAGAAGTATCAGTATGTTCTAGGAACAGATGCACAGAAAGCTGAAAGGTGGGTGCGGGCTGGGCAGACCCCTCAGGGCTCAGGGCACCAGAGGAGGGGCTGGGGCACTGCCAATTGGCAAGGGGAGCGTTGGAAGCACTGTAAGCAGGACGTGGGGGGAGCTGACAGGCTTTAGAAGGTTCTCAGTGGCATCGCTGGAGAACAGACTGGCAGGGGGTTATGGGGGGAGACACACACAGGTGAACAGATCTGAGGCCACTCGAGAGGCTGGCCCCCACGTGGGCGGAAGGTAGAAATGATGCCCTTGGCTTAGGCAAGTGATGGCTGCTGATGCCAGTGACCAAGGGAAGGAAACCAGCCACACAGGAAAGACATGGAGTGCCTAGACCATGGCTCGGGATGGGTGTCCCAGAGGGTATTGGTTGAATCAGAACTCCCACCCCCGACCCCCGCACTGATCCATCTTGCTAAGGAGAAAGAAAGGCTCAGAGAGGCTGAGTGGCCAAGGTCTGAGAGCCTAAGGCTGCGCGCGGGGGCTACCTTGTCCAGCTCGGAGAACTCGATCCGCTCCTCCAGGGTGCAGCTCCGGCCGATGGGCGAGATGTTCAGCATGCCATTCCGGAACTCGATGAAGGTTCCGCTGGCGGTACAGGGGCAGGGAGAAGGACAGCCCTGAATTCAAATCCAGCCCCATCTGGGACCTCGGCCTCCTCAGACCTCAGGTGGGACAAGAATCCACACAGCAATAAGCTGGGGCCCCAGCGCCTGCCGGTGGCATCCAGGAGACCCGGCCCTGTCCTCCCTCAGGCCTGAGACAGGGGTGGCGGGGCAGGATGCAGGCTGGGAGGGCTCACCGCTTCTTGGGCAGTCTGAGCAGGGCCATGTAGCGCAGGCAGAAGTTGATCAAGTCCTGCAGCAGCTCCTCCCCGAGATGGTTCTGGATGGTCTGGGCAAGGAACGCGGGGCTCTGAGGGCAGCGGGCACAGTGCCCTCCCCCAGCCCGGGACTGAGGCATCAGAGGCTATGCCGCTATGGAAAAGTGTCGCAGGCTGAGGCCCTGAGGGGCACTGACCTGCTTGGAGAGCAGTCGTCCATGCTTATACTGCACGGTCCCATTCTCGGCAAACACATAATCAAACTTCTCGATGACTTCAGGGCACATGGAAGCGGGGAAGAAAGAAAGACTGTGAGACCAAGCCCCCAGAGCCAAGTGGAGAGATAAAGCTCACACTCCTTGGTTTCGCATTCAAAGCCCATTTGTTCCATCCGAAACCTGCTTTTCTCTGGTCTTCACCTTCAACTTTTTTTCCAAACAAGCCAGCAAGTTGGTCAACACCTCCGGGCCTTTGCACGCAGGTGCTTCTGCCTGGATCACCCTCCCCACTCCAAGATCCTGCAGCCTCGAGAGACTCCCCAGCAGAGGGCGCCATTTCTGCCATGCTCCCACAGCCACCGCGGTCCTGAGGCTCCCACCTTGTTTTATAGTTTCCATCATTATTCTGCAAGGGGGGCTGTATGGAGGAGTTTTCAGCTCTGGCTGCCACAGGAAGTGGCTGGAGGGGGCAAGAGGAGAGGCTCCGGGAGCACAGCCAGGAGGGAGCCGGCCCTCGAGATGCAGTGGTGGGTCCTCAGGGAGATATTTTGAGACTTGCTGATGGGATGCATGAGGGGGCAGGGGAAAAGGTAAAAGTCAGGTAAATTTTCTAGTTCATGAGCTGGTGGGATGTGCCTCAGTTGTGCTGAGACCTGGAAGTCAGCTGAGAACAGATGCTCTGGGGCTATAACAACTTCCCCGGGTGACTTCAGAATCCTCTGTTCAGTGGGATAACTGTGCCCACCCTACAGTGTGGCCATCAGGATGCAGTGAAAAGAAATCAACACATGGTCATTTTCAGTAACTGACTATGTGCACTTTAAACAGGAAACCTGAGACTCAGCAGAGAGAGCTGAGAATGTCAACTACTCCAGGGCAAGATCCTGTCTGCTTTGTTCCCTGCCCTTTCTCCAAAGCCTGCCACAGTGCCAGGCACATGGCCGGAGCTCCCTGTGAGTCCGTGAGGGAGCTATCAGACTGTTTCCTCTATTCCCTCTGCCCCACAGAAGCGGGGCTGGGTCTTTGAAGGCGCAAGGGATCGGGGACCTCCCGAACTCCCCCCATCTGGACTGTGGAGCCGGCTCTGGGTGCTCCTCCTACCTTCGTCCCCATCTCCCAGCTGCTCGGCAATCTTAGAGTAGTCGGAGCCGCCCACCACACCGATCTGTACCCTACTACGCAGCTTCTGCAGGAAGGCAGCCACCTCAGGGTCAATTTTCTGCAGGGGAGTGGGGAAAGCACAAGATTTCTGGCTGTTAGCAGGTCTGGGACCTCACTCAACCCACACACAGTGCTCAAGGGGGCCCATGTTCCATCTGAATCTGAGGTAGCTCAAGGTTAGAACCCAGACCTCAAACTCTCGCTCAAGTCCCTCAATTGCAGATGGTTCTCGGGCAACTGGCTTTGCTTTCTCTGCCTTAGTGACTGTCCCATCTGTAAAATGGGGATCACAGTAGCAACCGCTGGAGGCGGTCCGTGCTAAGATTAAATGAGATAGTGCATCCCGATTGCTTGGAAACAAACAAGCAATTCAATGTTAACTAATCATGTGAAGATTCCCCAAGGAAATGAAAACTAATGAGTTACACTCCACGTTTTCAGGTTCCCGGCTATTTAAAGCCGACAATACCTGTAGGGAAATGACCTTGTCAAATTCTGCCACTGAGAGTGTAAACTGGTGCAGCCCCTTTGTAGGGCAATTTTGCAAGAGAGCTTAAAATGCATTCACCCCGTCCTCCAGAATTTCCACTTCTCTTGCCTGGGTGTATATGGAGGTTCACTGAGGTGTGGTTTATCATAGTGAAAACCTGCAAACAACTCCTAAGCTTGCTGACCCGAGAAGGGAAACACTTGCTCTGAAATGGTGCCCTGTGGTTACAGAGCAAGGCAGGCCTGTGCTTCCAACAGGCAACAGTCCCTAAGACATGCTGTTAACTGTCCAAAACAGGTAGCTCAGCACAGAGTTTACCTGAGACACACTCTCTCTCTCTCTGTCCCTCCCCCTGCTTTCTCTCTCTCAAATAAATAAACAAATCTTTAAAAAAAAAAAAAAAAAGGGCAAGTTACAGAAAGGCACACACAGTATGACACTATTCATAAAAAAAGGCAGGGTGGGGGGTGAGTGCCTGGGTGGCTCAGTTGTTAAGCATCAGCCTTCGGCTCAGGTCATGGTCTCAGGGTCCTGGGATGGAGCCCTGCATCAGGCTCCCTGCTCAGCAGTGGTGGTGGTGGTGGTGGACAACGGAAATTGCTTCTTCCTCTCCCTCTGCCCCTGCCCCTGGTTGCGGGGGAGGGAGGGCTGCTTCTCCCTCTTCCCTCTGCCCCTGGTTGTGCACTCTCGCTCTCTCAAATAAATAAATAAAACCTTAAAAAAGAAAAAAAAGGCCACAAAAACTGCTTAATATTTGTTCTGAGTAAACAGATCTAGACAAAGGTCTGGAAGGAAATCACAGGACCGGTAACAACCTTTCTTTGGGGTGGAGGTGGGTCTGGGATCCTGACATGGTCAGAAGGGACTTTAGCATCTCTGTTACGTTTTCATTCTTCACAAGAGAATGTGTTTGTGAATACGTATATAATTAAAAATTAGCTTTTAGGGCACCTGGGTGGCTCAGTAGTTAAGCGTCTGCCTTCAGCCCAGGTCATGATCCCAGAGTCCTGGGATCGAGCCCCACATGGGGGCTCTCCGCTCAGCAGAGAGCCTGCTTCTCCCTCTCCCACTCCCCCTGCTTGTGTTCCCTATCTTGCTGTGTCTCTATCAAATAATAAATAAAATATCTAAAAAAATTAGCTTTTATTTATTTATTTATTTAAGTAATCTCTGTACCATGTGGGGCTAGAACTTAGGAACCCCAGATCTAGTCACATGATCTTTCGACAGAGTCCGCAGGGTTCCCTGGTAATTAACTTTCAAGAGCACTAAGGACAGAGCTTGGCA
Source organism: Mustela nigripes (assembly GCF_022355385.1). NCBI lineage: Eukaryota > Metazoa > Chordata > Mammalia > Carnivora > Mustelidae > Mustela > Mustela nigripes. The sequence goes on along the minus strand of NC_081562.1, from coordinate 6,973,542 downwards.
TTAACAGGTGGCCAGCAATAACACACGTCCGGGCTGGTGGGTCAGTGGAGCAAAGGGTCAAAGGGAGGGGTTGGAGCTGTGCCTTAGACCTTGCCACCCCCCTCCACGGTCATCTTTCTCCCATCCCTGAGGACCCTGGGAGCTACTGGCAGTGATGAAGTTCTAGAACCTAGGTGAGGTTTGGTGGGCTGAGGTCCGGCCTGAGGGATGCTACACATATGGAGGGGAGCGGGTGAAGAGGGGGTGCAAGGCGCCAGCTTTTGCTTTGTCCTCAGCCAGCCTCCTGCTCCCTCATCAGCAGTAGAGCAGCCTGACCTCTCCCTGTGTTCCCAGAGCCTAATCCAAGGGAAGGGGGTGCCATTTAGGACCTAAGAGGGGAGGCTAAGACCTGGCTTCCCATCAGCCTCTGCCTTGCAACCCAGCCCTACGGGTCCCTGCTCTAGGGGATCCCAGTTGTCCCTTATGGCCTGGCTGGAGGGTGGAACAGCCTCAGGGCTGTCCAGAAAGAGGCCTGCCTATTTACTACCCAGCTGGTGAGAATCGGTCTAGGGGCTCATCTAGGGTGAGATCCAAAGCTAGAAACACTGAGCGCCGGGCAGAATTTGGAGGATCAACACAGCGACAAGTCTTCAGAAGAGTGGTCCTCCCACCCTCCCTGGGCCACGACACCTTCACAGTGACCAGACCAGGCCCAGTGACTCTCACCTCCGGGTGGGCGGAGCCCAAAACTCCTCCGGGGAGGTACAGGAGCCCTCCCTGCCTCCATAACTGAGGGTGGGAGGTGAAGTGGCAGAGGAGCTTGAGAAAATCAGACCTAGGCCCGGGCCTGGAAAGGTCAGGTGGGCTGGCTTCACGACTCCCGGACTCTCACTAGATAGCGACTCTGATGCTCGGGTGCGCGCCGAACCCTGTCTAGAATCCTGGGCTCAGATGCCAGTTTCGGGCTACAGGTGCGTCCTAGAGGCGGGAGCCCGGGCTGGGGAGGCGGGGGCGTCCGGGGACCAGGCCTCAGCAAGGCGAAGCCTGAGCGGGGGTAGGGAAGCCAGGTCCCCGCTCGCAGTGTCCTCCCTCCAGAATCCCACCCGCTCCGACGCTCCCGGGCAGAAGGGGGGCGCAGACACTCGCGGGCTGCGACATGGGGGGCCGGGGCCGCATCACTCCCAGCGGGTGGCCCTGGGGCGTCAGGGACCAGGGACCGCTGCATCCCACACTCCGTCCTGGGGTGTCCAGCGTCACCACTTTCGGCCTCTGAGCGTCCGCGTGACACTCCCGACGGCAGCTGCTGAACGTCGGGGCCTTACCTGGCGAGCCGGCGTCAGGGTCCCGTCCACATCAAACAGGCAGAGGACGCGCTCCTTCCTGCGGGCGCCCTCAGCGGAGACCGCCATGGCTGCAACTCCGCGCGCGCGCGGCCGAGGCCAGAGATGCGGCCGCCACAGCCGCTTGGGAAAGAGGCTAGACCAGGCGGGGCCTGGGAGGGGCGGGGCCACGCGGCCCGCCGGCGGGTGCCAAACCGGGAAGGGGCGTGGTCAGGGCGTGATCTCGGCGGGAGAGGGACAGCCCGGACGGGGCAGAGGCGGGGCCTGAGCTGACTCAGGGAGGCTGGTTCTGATTGCACCGGGAGGGGAGGGGGCGTGGCTTGGGGCGGAGCTGAGCGCGGCGGGTTGGTCGGACTGTTTCAAACCAGACGGAGGCGGGGCCTGGGCCCGGGCCCGGCGGGAAGTGATACAACCCGGAAGAGAGGAGCGGGGCCAGAGTCGCTCCTTCGCGGGAAGATTCTGATTGCATCGATCGACAAGGGGCTGGACGGGGGCGGAGCCTCAAACTCCGCAGTGCAGTGCAGGGCGGGGCAGGGCGGGGCAGGGCGGAGCAGGGCGGGGCGGGGGCGGGTCTCAAAGAACCTGTGCAGTCTCGGACTCGCCCAGCTTGCCATCATCTGTGACGCACCCGCCTGTTGCTAATGCCTTTGCCCTACAATTCTCAAGCCTTAAGTAATCACCTGATGTCCTTTGCTCAGGCTCTGGACTTTGCCAGATGGCCTTCGCCGATTCTTACTCCTCTGCTGTCATTGTGTCCACCCCATGAGGCCCCGTTCATGGTCCACCTCCTTCAGGAAACCTTCCTGGACCCCTCTGTTCACTATTTAACATCACATTGACTTTACGGTTAGTTCTAGGTTTTCTTCCCCCTTCACCCCTACGTGACTTTGGACAAGTCACTTCACCTCTCTGAGGCTCTGCGTCTCCACCTATAAAAAGGGAAGACTACCACTTACTTTGAACGGTTGTTGTGGCACCTACAAAGAAATAATAAATGAAAAAGAGTCCACATAGTACCCGGCACACAGCAGACCTACTCCAAAGGAGAATTTCTACAGATGTACTTGGTATCGTTCCTGATTAAACAGCTAATGGGACAGCAAACATTTTAAAAATGAGCAGACCTTTGAGCCAGCAATTTAACTTGTCAAAAATAAGGGAAAATTTGGGGATTGGTTAACTTAATTACGATCCATTTATGAGATGAAGTGTCATGAAGCCATAAAACCTGCGTTGTAGAATATTTAACATGGAAAGAGCATTAAAATGGAAAGTAGCAGGCCGTCCCCAGGGAGTGGTATCACGGTGAATTTTAACGTTTTTCTCCCCTCAGAAATGCATCGACTGCAGCTTCCTTTTCTCCAGGACTCTTTTTTTTGGGGTGTGGGGGGCTTCCTTCCATACTGCCAGAGCCCAGCCCACCCCTGCTCCCCTCTGTGCTCCCCGGGGGGTGTCATTCAGCTTGACCGGATGCCTGGACGGGCATCTTTGCTGTACCTGCCACTCTTGCCCTGACGCCTGTGATCAGCCCCGGCAGTTTTGGTCATGCAAAGACACACATCCACACACCTATGAGTGGCACGTCAGTGCACCATCCTTTGCTAGTTGGGTTTTGTTTTTCTATTTTTGTCTCAGTAGCTGCAGTGGCCTGGGAAGATCATGGAAGGCAGAATCAGGAGAAGTGTAATTTGGTCCCTGGTAACTGTAAGGACTTGGACCGGTCACCTGTCCTGACCTGTTTCTTAATCTGTATAATGGAGATGTAATCGGCACCTGCTATGACTGTGAACAGTGAGACAGTAGTGATGTAGTAGTAGGCAAGCAAGCTAAGGACAGGCACAAGTTGACATCGCGCAACCCAACCCCCCCCCCACACCCCCAGCAGTGGGGCAGTGGGATATGCCATTCACATTCACATTCCTCCAGGAAACTTACAACTATTCTCATGTTAATGTTTTACTAGAGGGAAAACAACTTAGCTTGATAATAGCAAGGACTGCAGTATCCTGATGGTCCTCTTTAAGCAACGAAAATCCTTTTGGATACCTCCCTTTTCTCCCTTTTTCCTTACCCCCAACTCCCAAGTAGAGAATCAGCCAGCCCTCGCAACCCTAGTATAGCGCCTCTTTCTGCCCAAGGGTCCTGTGCCCGTGCTTTAATATAATCACCTTATTGCACCAAAGACATCTCAAGAACTCTTGGCTGTCGCCTCCCGACCTCACCTACATTCCAAAACTCCATAACAGTAACTGTTATTTCCTGATCCCTAGACTGTGCGCTAGGCACCACACTGGGCACTCGACCACGTATCTTCTTCATTCTCAGAGCAGCTGTAGAAGGTAATATTGTTGTTGCAAGATTTATTTTCCTTTGGTGCCCATGGTCCTCGGTCAACACCGCTTTGAAGAATGAAGACGTAGACCAGACGAAGAGTGGTGGGCAGCAACGCCAAGTTTATTGAGCTCCTGAGGAGGGAGCAGACCCAAGAGGGTTGCCACCAGACTTTCTTAAGTCTAGGGGTTTTCATGGGCTTGTTCATGGGATGGTTTGTGTTTTTGTTTTAAGATTTTATCATTTGCCAGGGGTAGAGAGAGAGAAAACAAGCAGGCAGAGTGGCAGCCAGAAGCAGAGAGAGAAGCAGGTTCCCCGCTGACCAAGGAGCCAGATGGGGGACTGGATCCTAGGACTCTGGATCATGACCTGAGCCAAAGGCAGCGCCTTAACCTACTGAGCCACCCAGGTCTCCCCAGGACGGGCTGTTTTAATCTGACTAATCCTCCCCGTGCCTGTCACCCAATCAGGTTTTTGTCATTTATCTGTCATGTGGAAAAGGGTGGAGGGCTCCTTGCTGGGTGGGTGTAGAATCCTTTTAAGGGTGGTTTCCTCTTAGGGCAGGAGGTTTGGCAGGGAGCCTTGACCCTGTGGGCTTTTCTTCCAATAATCCTTCATTGCTGTCTCCACTTGGTGTAGAAAAACAAAAGGGATGTGCCCAAGGCTTTACAAAGCACCTGGCAGGCCCCCAGGGCTGAGACCAGCATGGACAGGTAAGGTGCGTGACATGCCACAGGCAAAAAACTTAGGAGAACACCAAAATATAAAAATAAATGGCATTTTGGGGCACCTGGGTGGCTCAGTGGGTTGAGCCGCTGCCTTCGGCTCGGGTCATGATCTCAGGGTCCTGGGATCGAGTCCCGCATCGGGCTCTCTGCTCAGCGGGGAGCCTGCTTCCTCCTCTCTCTCTCTCTCTGCCTGCCTCTCTGCCTACTTGTGATCTCTCTCTGTCAAATAAATAAATAAAATGTTTAAAAATAAAAAGATAAAATAAATGGCATTTTAATTTAATGTTTAACAATATTTTTAAAAATCAAAATTAATGCAAAAGAATCCATGATGAGCAGAATATGAGAAAAAAATTTAAAAGACAGGATCAACAGGGGTATCTGGGTGGCACAGTTGGTTGTGCCTCTGACTCTTGGTTTCCGGTCAGGTTGTGATCTTGGATCCATCAGATCCAGCCCCAAGCTGACATCGTGCTGAGCGCAGAGCCTGCCTGAGATTCTCTCTCCCTCTCCTTTCCACTTGTGCTCAAATAAATGCACAAATCTTAAAAAAAAAAAAAAAAAAAAAAAAAAAAAAAGGACTGGATCAGTAATTGTGCCCTGCCGAGGAGCCATATTCAAGCTGGGCAAAAGAAAAAAAAAATCTGCCTTTTTTTCCCAAGCCCTGTGCCAGAGTTTGGTTCATTCATTAAACAAATGCATTGCGCTACATGCTGTTCTCAGTTCTGGGAACACTGTAGAGAACAAAACAAGGGCCCTGCCCTCAAAAAGCTTTTATTTTCTGTTGGTATACAGACAGCAAACAGAATCATCTGCATGGGAAGGGAAACCCAACTCGTTCTCCTACCTGTCCTGTTCCTCCTGCTCCATCTGGATCTGGTCCCTGGGACTCTGGGCACTGGCAGGACCTGAGACCCCCTGCCAGGGTCCAGGAGTGTAGAGCCGGTGGGTGGGGCTGGAGTGTTGAGATTAGTCTCTCCTATCTCACAGCCAATACCTGTTCCATTGCCCAAGAATTCCTAAGAACTGATTGAATGCAGATACCCGGGCTCCGCCCCCGCGGCTGGGATCCAGAAGCCGTAGGAGGGGGCTTCACAGGTTTTGCCTCCTGTAGATTGGGTCCACAGCAATAGCACACCTGTGCCTTAGACGTGCAGTGAACTAGTTTCCTTACAAATAAATACCTTCCACAGTCTTTTTCTGAATTCTCGTCTCAACCAGAGGGAGTGGCCCTTGTGGCCACCAGTGTGTCCCTTTGAGAGGCTTGTCCCTGGCAACTGGTACTCAGGTGGGGCCCTGGAGTGGCCCTAGGGAGAGGGAGGAGTAGGACTGGGGGAACTGGGACTAGAAAGACCATCCAGAAAGCATTTCCAGAGCACCAAAGGAAGCCAGGCCTAAAGACAGGGGGCCTGAGACCCTAACCCAGAAGGTTCCTGCTCAGGAAGGCAGGCTCTGGCTCTGTGGCGCCAGGCATCTGACTGAGGTTTGGAGATTAGGGCACCTTCCATATCTGGTTTGGACACTGTGGCTCCTACCCTGGGTGTTTCACTTACTTTTGCCCAAAACCCTTGGAGGTGAGTACCCTTATGTCAATTTCTAGAGGTCAATACTGACACTAGGGAGGTGAAGCTGGCTTTCTAGGACCACAGTGTAACCAGGATTCACATTCCGTTGTTCCTCTAAAGCTTGTGCATTTCCCTGCCCCCTTGCTGGAAGGCCAACTATCAGTGCGTACTGAGTATAGTGGGTATGGACCCTCTTTTTCCCTGCCTGGAGTGTGACTTTTCAAGGGTTGCAGTGCCAGCCTGTGGGGCAGTCTTGGTGTGGTGTGTATATAGTCAGACAGCTCCTGGGGCTGCCCCGACACAGCCCGAGGGTGACCTTGGGCAGGTCCTTCCCAATGTCTGAGCCTGTTCCTCATTTACAAATGGGCCACCAGTGCCTGCCTCCCCAAGCAGTCAGGAAGATGAGGGGCACAGGAAAGGAGATGTGCTACAAGAGGCTCTGCAAAGAACAGTCCGGGCTGGGTGCTGGTTCTAATTCCCTCTGGGTTCAGGGGCAGCAGGAGGCTGGGGGAGATTGTGGATGTTGGCTTTTTCCCTCCCTATTTCAAAATGTCTGCTGGGCTTATATTATTTTCACAATAAACAGTGCATGGAATTTAAACAAGTGGAAGGGCGCATGCTCAGAGGTGTTTATGGAGGGGGTGGAGAGCTGTGGCTGGCTTGGCACTAGGTCCCCTTGGGGCCAAAGCCAGTGGGGACAGGGATGACACTGCCCCACCTGGAGGTGGGGGGTAAGGGCGGCAGCCCTCCCCACGCCCACACCTGGATCAGCGCCCAGCCCCGGGACTGAGGACTTGGCGATTCACTCCTCATCTCTGGAACCAGACGCAGGGAGAGGAGTCCCCACTGGGAGGGGTGGCAGAGACTATCTGAGCCACAGTCTTCATTCTAAGAATGAATGAAGAAGAAGCTGAGGCCCAGAGAGGGGGAGGCCTTCATTAAGGGTTATTTGAGTCAGAGACCTGTATCCAAGTCCAGGGTTTTTTAAGACCTGACCTCCCCTTGAATGTTGGCTCTCCAGGAGATGCTGCCTCTTTGCCAGGTCCTGTGCTGGACACCGTGCTCCCAGGTGATCAGAGCCAGGCCCTACCCCTGGAGGGTGCCCTTGCTAGTGGGAGTGCGCCAGGAAGCGGAGAGTCCACTCTGGGGTGGGGAAAAATCAGGACAGTTTTGTAGAAGAAACGCTGGAGCTGGGCCTTTAGCTCCAAGTAAGGGACAGCTCTGCAGACAGGTGGGGAGAGGTGCCCCGATCCGGCAAACTGTAACTGAAGGAGGGGTTGGAAAGCACTTGTAGTGCTAGGGCCCTGTACTTGCTGCAGGGTATGGGGGTTGGAGAGGCCCAGGGTCTGAGAAGGGTCTTGATGGGGTACCTGGTTGGCTCAGTGAATTAAACATCAACCTCTGATTTTGGCTCAGTTCATGGTCTTGGGGTTGTGAGATCGAGGCCTGTGTCGCTGTCTGTGCTGGGTGTAGCGCCGGCTTGGGATTCTCGCTCTTCTTCTCCCTCTGCTCCTCCACGGCGCCCCCTGGTGCCCATCTCTCTCCCTGCAGCGTGACCTTGTAGGGGCTCTCTCCAGGGGCGGCATGGGGGCGGGGCGGGGGGAGTCTGTGGAGCAGAGATCTCTGCAGGGGACTCTGGGGCTCCCAGGCAACCCTTCAGACCAGAACCAGTCCCACAACCCCCGCCCCCTCCCAAAGGAGCTGGGCTCCATGGTCAAGGCGCTCGCATTCAGAGATATACCAGGCCCCTCCTGGGTTCTCTGCTGCCCTCTCAGGCCAGAGCCCCTCTGAGCTTGAGGAACCATGGGTCTCATGGTCCAACCCGCCAGCCTGGGTGGACATCCTCCTCCACCATCTTCCCACGCCGGGGCAGGTCCTGCCCCCACGAGTGGCCTACTCTTACCTACTGGTTCCCTCAAGCTTTGGGGAACTTTGCTGGAATGTCCACTCCTTAGAGCTTCCTCCATCCAATACCACCACCAGGCACCCTCTCTCCCTTCTCAATGGTTCTCCTCCTACCTTCCGGGGCCTCACAGGTCCTCACGACATGCTGGGAGAGAACAAAGGCAGGCAGCACAGAGCAGGTCCTCAAACCCACAGAAACATGGGCAGAGATGTTCACAAAATCCAGTGTCCCGTAGGATGACGGAATCTCGGATGACTCTTTCCTCTCGTCTTTGTACTTTCTTTTTTTAATTTATTTTTTTAAAAAAGATTTTATTTATTTATTTATTTGACAGAGAGAAATCACAAGTAGATGGAGAGGCAGACAGAGAGAGACAGAGGGAAGCAGGCTCCACGCTGAGCAGAGAGCCCGATGCGGGACTCGATCCCAGCACCCTGAGATCATGACCTGAGCCGAAGGCAGCGGCTTAAACCACTGAGCCACCCAGGCGCCCCTCGTCTTTGTACTTTCATTGGTCGCTTACATTTTTTAAATATAGATTATCTTGTAAACCCCCCCCCCCAAAAAATTCATTTTGGGAAAAACAGATTAAGAACTTTAAGCACACCCCAGAGCAAAGCTGGAGTAGCTCCATCAAAGCTCATGGACTCAGGGCAAGAGGCTGACTGGCTCTGTAGTCATTGAAGCTCTGACCATTCCTGTCTCTGGAGCGGCCCATTCCCTCCCTGCGCTCTGAATACCCGGGAACCAGCGGCGGCGGGGGGGCGGGGGCTTCTCTCCGGGCCCTCAGCTGATACACAACATACCTCCTCTTCCCTGACTCCGGCACTACCCGCCTCCCTGGTTTTCTGCTGCCTCTCACACCACCACATCCCCAGTCTGTTCTTTTTTTTTTAAATTTTTTATTTATTTGACAGAGAGAAAGATCACAAGTAGGCAGAGAGGCAGGCAGAGAGAGGGGGACGCAGGCTCCCGCTGAGCAGAGAGCCTGATGCGGGGCTCGATCCCAGGACCCTGAGATCATGACCTGAGCTGAAGGCAGAGGCTTCAACCCACTGAGCCACCCAGGTGCCCCCCCACCCCCCAGTCTGTTCTCAACACAGCAAATCGAGTGTGTCATTTTCTGACCTACAGGGCCTGGCACCATCTGACCCACCAGGCTCTCCGGCCTCCACACCTTCCACCAACGCCTTGGCTCTCAGGCTCCAGCCACTCCGGTCTCCTTCAGTCCTTCCAGTGTTCTTTACACTTGCTGCTCCCTCTGCCCGGAATGTTCTGTCACATCTGTCCTTTGTCAGTTAGGCCTCAGCTGATACATCGCCTTGTCACAGGGCTTCCCCCCATTCACGTACTCTGCTGCCACCTGGTTTTAATTCCTCCCCAGGGCTGTGCCACCTCAGATGACCAAACTTCTCTCCCCTTTCTGTCTCCCAACCTCCCCAGAATAGAATCCCTGCCAGGCGGGGGCCCTGTTGGTCCTGCTCACCACCGTACCCCCAGCCCAGAGCCCAGTGCGGCTTCATATATGCTCGGGCTACGTGATCTCGGAGCAGGCACTCTTAAGGACTCCTGCCTCTGAACATGCCAGCCACCACGGGGTGGGGGGTGGGGGGAGAAAACAAGACCAGCCAAAGCCACCTACTCTGTGTGTCCTCTGGGGAGCCAGAACCGTCTTCTCCAGCTAGCGTGCTGGAAAGACTCAATGCCTCAACAGTGAGGTCTCACGGGTGTGGCGGTGAGAACACATGACCGAGACTCCAGGGCTCAGCCATGGGCCACATGGGTATCCGCACCTGTCTCCCCAGCTGTAACAGGAGACCCGTAACCACATCTCAAGTCTGTCGCATGCTAAAGCACCTAGCACAGGCTCAGCCTGTGGAATGTGCTGGCTCAAAGTGGGCGAGTACCGCTCCAGAGAGCTCTCTACCCACCCTGATTTGTTCAGTGAGGTCACGGTAGCAAGGTGGGGAGAGAGCCTTAGGGCCGCAGACACAGCCGATAGCCAAAATGAAACCAGAAGAGAACACTTCTCGGTGAGGTCGGATGTCCTCTGATGGCGCATGTCCTCGGGAAGAGCTCTGAAGCTGGGGCCAGCAGATGGGGCTCTGAGTCTTATTCTACCATGGGTCACAAGGTGACACTGGGCAAGTGATATTCTCTCTGGGCCTTTTCCCCATTTTTTTTTTTTTTTTTAAGATTTAAAAAAAAAATTTATTTGTCAGAGAGAGAGAGGGAGCAAGCACAGGCAGAGAGGCAGGCAGAGGCAGAGGGAGAAGTAGGCTCCCTGCCGAGCAAGGAGCCCAATGTGGGACTCGATCCCAGGACGCTGGGATCATGACCTGAGCTGAAGGCAGCCGCTTAACCAACTGAGCCACCCAGGCGTCCCCTTTTCCCCATTTTTGTAAACCAATGATGAAAGTCATGCGTTCTTCCCTGCTAGTGTCACTTCTTATCCATAAGGCTTACGACCAAGCAAAGGCAGACTATCCAGACTCAGCAAGGTTAAGCTCAGAGGCAGACAGAAGCCTGGCTATGTTGGACGCGTACCGTGACCTTGAGGCACTACACAAATGCGGCAGGCAGAAATGAGTTTATTGCATTAGAAAAAACACCAAAGAAACCAGCAAACACCTCCATACAAGACAGTTATTAGTAGTTTGACTTTAAGGGCGAAAAGGAATCTCAAAGGTACAGCTTTATTTTGGGGAGGGGTGATGGTCTCATCCGTCCTCTTTCCCTGTCCCTTTAAACCAATGGGCCTCCATGGAGGTGTCCGCCGTGTGATACGATTACACACATGGTTCAGTTTTTGCTCTGCTCGCCTCGCACACCCGTGTGGAGCTAGCTGGTCACAATGAGCCTGCTCCTGGGGTTCTGGGATTGACCAAGACATGTGAGGATGGGGTTAGCGGTTGTAGCCTGAGCCTAGGCTTCCAAAATGAGTGACAGGGGGCCTTGGATGGGGAGAGAGAGCTGGGCTTCCTGGAGAGCTCTGAGAAGACCCCACAATCCCCAGGGCACAGGCATTGGCACAAATGGCTGCTGGGCATGGAGGGGGCTTTCAATGAACCGAGTGACTCAGTCTCTCAGGGTAGCACTTTGGCTAACTTCTCCTGGGCCTGGAGTGACTGCTATTAGGAGTGAAGCCAGCTGAGCCTGGATATGGGGGAGAAGGGGGTGGAGCCTGTGTTGCCCAGTGCCCTCTGGATAGAGCTGAGAGTTCTGGGAGGAGAGGTCTGGAGCAGAAGCCTGGACGAGAGGGCTAGGCGAGGCAAGCCGGAATAGGAGAGAAACTGGGCGGGAGGCAGGGCGAAGGCCTCCACCAACAAGCTGCCCTCCTGGGAGGGAGAAATCCAGCCTGAAACCCATTCTCCATGAGCCCAATTCTGCCAGTAGGTCCACATTAAGTACAGTCTCTGCTGGTTTCTGCTCTCCAAAATGACCCTTAACATCAAAGCTGGTCACTGTGGAGGTGCCCCTGGTCAGGTCACAGACCAACACTAAGGGAGAAAACCATCTTTTCCTCTAGCTGAGACCCCCATGGTGCCAACTGCTAGGACTAATGGCAGAGACAGGAGGGGATGAGGCCAGAGATGAGCAGCAGCTTTCTGAAAAGCAAAGGCACCTGCTACGGGCCAGACCCAAGGAAAGAGAACATAATTCAAGTCTGAGGAGAGGCAGGAGCTGTGGCGGGAGCAGCCCACAGATGCCAGGGCTGGGACTCAGGGACCCGGCAGTTCTACATCCCTTTGCCACACTCACTGCCCCAAACTTAAGAGAGGCACGTGAAAAAAAGGAATCGGAGAGCCTCTCCAGAGAAGAAACGTCCAGATTGTTCCTCCCTATAAGCTCCTGCAGCGGCTCATTAGGAAGGTGCCCAGGCAGGCTCTCAACAATGCATCCTTAAAGTCCTAACGAAAACGGAAATAACATGTGCCTTCAAAACACATTGAGGATAATGTAAAAAATCTCTATTGGAAACAATTCACAATTTTCTTGCCACCTTAATTCTGCATTATTACTCTTTCTACATCAGGGATAGTTTCCTAGAGCAGGAGTTCTTCCTCCTTGGTCCCTGGCCGAATATTGCCTATTGGTTTGGGCACTGGAGGGGGGTACAGTGACTGCAAATAACCTACATTATTACTTGTAGACAAAAGGCCTGGGTCTCTGGCACTCCAGCCCAAACCTCCACCGGGACAGGCCAGCTACGCCGAGGAAGAGCAGCCCGCGGGCAGCTAGGCAGCTTCTCCAAAATTGATGTCAGAGGATTGGCAATCGGTAGGTGGAAGGAAGAATGGCTTTATCCTGTACTCTCTGGCCTGACACCTGCTGTCACTCTCCCTCGATCCTGAGGGTTCTGGTCGCTCTAGGCCTGGCCCTGTGGCCTTGCTTGGGGTAGGGAGGGACGGTAAGAGAGGTTGTGGCTACAGAGTTCACTTGGGTTGGGTCAGTCTTCCTGAGAGTGGTCTCAGGTGCACCAAGTCCTTTGGTTCATTTAAAAACCAGAGTCACTGCTTCTGGGATGTCGCAACTGGTGCTTCACAGATGTCGTAAAACTCACCTGGGTCTCCCAGGTGGTGACAACCTGGGTAGAGCACGGGCGGTCTGTGGAAAGAGGTGCTAGGTCGGGGCTCCCCCAAACTGTGCCTCCTGCCTTCTGCTGAAACAAACCCCCTCCCTTTCTCCAGTGCAGAGGACGCTCAGGAAGCAGCGTCAGAAGTGAACTCACAGACAAGACAGCCTTAATAAATTAGTATAATACTATTAGAAGGGATGGCATTTTGTTCTGTTTCTTAGCAGCATTGTCCTACATGCAGCCTGATGACATCCTTCCCTGGGAAATTTAAAAAGCCGTCCCCTGGTTGTTAGCTCTGATGTAAAATTATAAAATAGAAATCTGGTAGGGTTTGTTTTGTTTAAAAAGGAAAAGCCCCTGTGAGGCAGGGCGGTCCCATGCAGTCCTGTTAGCTTTGGCCGTTGGGTGGGCCCACAGGGCTCCCTTCAGGAGGCTGAATCCTGGGGTCCAGGAAGGTCCGTAGGGCCTGTCCGAAGGGCCTGTGGAGAAAAGAGACCCAGGGGCTGGGGTGGGCTGGGTGCAGACCGTCACAGCTGCGCCCAGGGGGCAGGGGTGCCACCAACCAGGAAGAAGGACAGCACAGCCTCATTCAGTTTTGTCACCTGTCCCGCAAGTGACGTCATCAGGGGGGCTCTTGAGACAGCCTGCTCCGCCCTTTTACCCTTGGGGTCCCTGCCTCAGTAGACGCTGCCATCTCAGTACCTCACTGCTAGATTCTGGTTAGCTCGGTGGCTTGAACGGGCTGGCGACACACAGGGAACTAGAGCTTTCTGACCTTTCTGTACCAGAACATTGCCAATATCGGAGTCTGAGAGATTTTCCAAAATTCCTACGACCTTAAATCAGGGACCCATGACACATCTCAGTTACTGGCCTTCTTTTTCTTCAGTGGACAGTGCCCTTTTTGAAAATCAAGTCCAGATTTGAAGGGGATGAAGCATTCTCGAGCATAAGCAGATGAAACTAAGATATATCAGCCCTAAACCAGATAAGTCCTGGAACTCCACGCATCAAATAACAGCAGCAAGAACATTCCAGCTGCTTCTACTTGCTTAGGGCCCCATAACCCAGATCCCTTAGCAACGCTTACTACCTCGGGGTTCAACACACCCACTGAAGTACACGCAGGGAGGGCCAGGCCCGGGAGGGCTCTCCCCACCAGGACACAACAGTCCTGTTTCCTCTGCGAGTTTTTCCTGAGGGGTTCCTACCCACGTGCGGAAAACACCTCACCTTGCCGAGCCTGCTAAACCTGTCAGGACCTCTGGTGGACAGGGCCCCAGTTCAGGAGAAACTGAGTCAGAGTCAGCAGGTGGGACAGGGTCCTGGAGTGGGTAGAGGCTGCCTTAACATATTCCACAGCCAAGATAGGGAAGGGTATGATGGGTTTGGGTGTGCGGGCCCTTTTAGGGGACAGTTGAGACTGGGACGACTACATCAGATGGGAGGGCTGACCGGGTGCTACAAAGGCCAGGAGGAAGTTGTCTTTGAGGGCCTCAAAGAGCTCACAGTACAGAGGAAGCAAGACCAATAAATGACATTTACAGACTAAGCCACCATACTAATGCTCCGATCTATTCTTAGCTTGTCCATGTAAAAGTGTTTTATATTCATGTGCTTCTGGGGAGGGGCCTGCCTCATGACCAACATGGCAGACAGATGCCTGGATGGTGTGTCAGTGCCCTAGCTAGATTCGAGCGGGTTCCTAAGTCCTGTGGTTGCACTCCAGCCAGGGCAGAGCAGGTCCAACTCCAGGGGGGGTGAAGGTCGCACAGGCGGGGACCAGGGACTGAGGGGATGGTGGCGGCCCCTGCTGGCAGGTGCCATCACAACAGGGCGCACCTCCCACGGGAGGATTCCGGTGAGAGCCAGGGAGGGCACACGTGGGCCAGACCCACGCACGGACCGTGAACAGGGCTTTCAAGGGCAGGGCCAGAGACCAAGGCCACTTACGTGGATAGAATTTCAGAGGGAAGGTCGGTGATGTAAGAAGGGATCTTCCGCCCAGTCAGGAACTGCACCACTTCGTTGGTGAAGGTGTTACAGTTGTTTTCAAAGACATTGTAGGACTCTCTCCTGCGCGTTGTGGGAAAGGTTTAGAGAACAGATCAGAGGGGCAGCGAGCACGTATGTGCAACAACTCAACCAAAGTAACGGCATGGCGAGCACAGCTGAGTCCGAGCCCTGGCATTCTCCTTCTCTCTTACACTCCCAAGGGCTGCTGGATTTGCCACCGGGGACTCTAAGACCCCAATTTTTAAGGGAAGGAGGAAATAAAAATGTATGGCTCCTCTACTGTTTCAGGAGAATCTTTGTATTCACCAAAGCAGAGCTCAAGGGTTACAGCTGAACGTTTACAACCGCGGATTAAAGCTTCTTGAAGAGAGAACCTACTCAGGGTTGCGTATCATCCCAACCCCTCCACAAACCCTGTTTTTGATTTCCCAGGACAAGGTACTTGCCCGGTACGGGCTGCGAGCAGCAGCTGCTGATTTGAGTCGGGAGGAATAAATAGCCCTGCCCTCAGAGTTCTGGCAGAAGGTAGGCTCAGATGGACTACGAGCCTTGGAGCAATGCTGAGCTCTCCTTGGGGGCAGAACTGCCTTCTCTTCAAATGTATTCAGCCAATTCTGGGCCAGACCTTGTGCTGAGTGCGCTAGAGGATGTGAGCTGGTGGCTGCCCTCCAGGGCCTGTTATCTAGTCGGGGGACAGACCTGACTAACCACCGCCCGTGTCTCCACTCACCGGAACAGAGACTCCCTCAGGGAGGAGAGGTACTCCTGAAAGAGTTCTTCTGTGACTTCCGTGCTCCCCACATCAACCACAGAGTCTGGGGGCCCAAGCAATGTCCCTCCCTAAAAGAGCCAACCCAAAGAAAGTCATTAAGTCACTATCTCCACTGAATTTTTTTCATGTGGCTTCCCATGGAAGGCCACCAACGCTCTGTTCCAACAACGTTTAACTTTCAGAGCACTCAGGGCAGACGAAGAGTGTTATATCCTATCGGATCAGGCTGCAATGGTTTAAGAGCTTCCCGTCAACTCTCCACTGCCACGTGCTGGCCATGTGGCTAAGAAGCTGGGCTGCTGGTTTCTGGCGGGGCCTGGGGAAGCCAAGTCTCTGGCCGGTTGGACCCCTTATGCTATCTACTCATCTGGTTGATTAAAAAAATAGAAATCCAAAAAAAAAAAAAGAAATCCAGAACCTGAAGTCTCCCTTTGTCTCCAACATGCCTGATCCCAAGGGCACAACAGGATATTCAGAAATGGCTAGCACTTGACAGGCCATCTTTCTAGGCCTACATTTAAGTGTCTACAGCCAGTTTTCTCTTGTGACACACTTGATATCCCTGGGAAGACTGGGAAAATGTGAAGGACTCTTGAGCGATCTGGTGGGCTGGCAAATACTTTCACAGCTCAGCTCTATTTTGATCTGTGAAGATAATCTAATAATGGTGATAGGGTTCCCCAGGCAAGGGAGTTAATGGGCCATGGAAGGCCTACAGAAAACCCTCTGCCATGGGTTAACAGACTGCCACAGCAGACCAAAGGAGAGACTGAGGCCAAGGGGGAAACCGGCCAAGGGTGAAGCAACAGATCACTGGGGAGGACAGAGCTGGGAAGGGGCTGGGGAAGTAAGGGAGAGGACTCCTGAGCAGAGCTCCTAGAAAAGATCATTCATTCACGCAACAGCTATTAAGCACCTACTGTGTGCGTGACATTGTTCTAGGCACGGGGGGTGCTCACTTCGGCAGCACATATACTAAAATTGTTCTAGGCACGGGGGAAAGCGTGGCGAGCAGGGTAACTATGGTGGTCCAAGAATAATGGTCTCAGAATTGTAAAGACTGAAAGGTCACTAGTTGAGTCCCTATCGTTCACTCATATGACAAACACGCATTGAGAACTTACTAGATGCTGGCCTTACGCTAGGCACTTGGGGTATGATGGGGACAAAACAGATGAGATCCCTGACCTCATGGAGCTTATAGTCTAGCAGGAAGGCAGACCAAAAAAATCCCATAAACCAATGCATAATTATGAGCTGCAATAAGGGTCTTACTGGAAAAATACAGAGCACCACCAGTGTGTACGGCAGGGGACCTTTCCAGTCGGATGGGTTTGGGAAGATTTGCCTGAGAGACTAACACTGAACTCAGATCTGAAGGACGGAGAGGCAGAACCAGGTGAAGGATCAGGGAGGTGGGCTTAGGAGTGAGAGTTTAGTGAGAGCTAAGTGAGAGCTTAGGTTCCAATGTCCATGGAATGTTCCAGAAGTGAGAAGGGGGTGGGGGTGGGAAAAGGCACCACCTGAAAAGGTCATGCAGAGCTGGAGACCGAGACCGGATCAGAGAGGGCCCAGAGGCCAGGTTAAGCTTGCTGGGTTTTATTCCAAGAGCAGTAGGGGGAGTTCTGACAGAAACAGGGGAATGCCACGATCAGATTTTCATTTTGGAAAAGATCACCTCGCCCCCTGGGGGGCGGGGGGGAGTCCTGACGGAGGGGGAGCAGAGGTACTTCTGAGGTCCAGGCTAGCTGTGAGGGTGGCATGGACGAAGGTGAAAGCTCTGGAAACAGGGAAAGAGATGAAGAGAGAGAGACTGACTTAAGATACATTTACAAGGTGGAATTAACTGGGCTTCATGAAGGATTTGTTAGAGAAGGTGGCGAACTGGTGAGAGGAAGAAATCAAAATGCCTTTCCATTTATGAGTACCAAAATGAATGGTTGCCTGGTCTTTGTTTGACTACCTCCTGTGAAAACCCTTAGATAGCTCGGAGAGGAATTTCTTGGAAAGATGCATGGACTTTAGAGGCAGAGTCCTGACTTATACCCTGGTGCTAATTACTGGCCCTATAACTTGGGGCAACACATTTTACCTCTCTGAGCCCTCATCCTTCAGATGACCACTGGCTAAGTTCCTACTATGAGCTAGGCACTGAGCTGGTGATGGGGACAGAGGGCGAGACACAGTCTCAGGTCACAAGGAGCTGACACACAGCTCCCTGCAGAGACTCAGGAACGGTTGGTTCATCTACCGTATCACACTCGGTGGGACCCAGAGGGACCCCCAAATGCCAAGGGAGCAGAGAGGAAGCTAGGGAAGGGCGTTCTTGAGCTGAGTCTTAAGGTAGTTAGGAGGAACTATGTCATAGGCCAACATCCACTGGGCTAAAAGCCAGACATACAGAGTGGGGACCCCAGGGACCTGAGACGGGGAAGGGTGTGAGGGAAGCCACTCACTGGGGGACAGCTGGAGATACCACCAACGCCGAAGTAGAACTCATCCTTGTGCACAACTATGGAGGTGTGCCTGCAATGCAGAGAAGTGAGTCGGTAAGCCAGAAAACTTAAAACTGGTCTGGGAAAAAGCAAATACCCCACTGGAAGGAGAGTAATTTCTGCCCAAGGATAGGACTTACAAGGTCAACAGCCTTATGTAACTAACCAAAGGCATAAATATCCTACAGAGTTTCTCATCTTTGGCACTACTAACATTTGGGGCTGGAGAACTCTTGACTGGGGGGCTGTCCTGTGTATTCTAGAAGTTTAGCAGCATCCTGACCTCCCCCCACTGGATGCCAGGAGCACCCCATCCCCACCAGCTGTGACAACCAAACCTGTCTCCAGGCACTCGTCTGGATTGTTCTTGGGGGCAGAACTGTCCTCCTGGAGAACCGCTGCTATAGATCATGTCAGCAGAGGGGAGGCCCTGGATTCACCCTGACACTGAGAAACTGTTAGTTGACCTATGGTTTCCTCCTTCATGGAACTGAGAACCCAGCGACCATCTTGTCCAACAGGGAAGGATCGAGGACAGAGGCACCAAAGTGGACGAGTTTCAAGACAGACATGTGGGGCCCTTGAGACTTCTGTAGTTAGAAAGCCTTGGTTGGGCGGGTGGGCACAACATCATCCTGCCTTTCTTTAGAGCAGGGTCAACCCCAGCACCACTGCTATTTTTGGGGGCTGGATAATTCTTTGTTGTAACGGCTGTCCTGTGCATGGTAGGGTGTTTACAGCAGCAACTCCGGCCTCTACCCACCCATCAAAAATGTCTCTAGACACTGCCAAATGTCCCTGGGGTGAGAGTCAGGGCACAAGATTACCGCTGGCTGAGAACCACCACTGCTTTAGAAGTCAGAAGTTTGATGGCAGGGAGTGCTCGGTTTCAAGCTGGAAGCTACAGAGACCTGAAACGCACAGGTACTGCTTTGTTTCAGAAACTAGCCAATCCATGTAGAGTCCCACCCAACTTACCAGATGCCTTCCAGTTGTTTCCCTGTGGAGAAAAGAAGAGATTTAGCCACTCTGGGATCAGACTCCTCTCAGCCTGAGTAAATTCAGACCATCACCCAAACCCAGAGTAACCCAGGGGGCACCTGGGTGACGCAGTCGGTTAAGTGTCTGACTCTTGGTTTCAGCTCAGGTCATGATCTCAGGGTCATAGGATTGAGTTCTGCACTGAGTGCAGGGTCTGCTTAAGACTTTCTCTCCCTTGGGGCACCTAGGTGAGTCAGTCCTTAAGCCTCTGTCTTTGGCTCAGGTCATGGTCCCAGGGTCCTGGGATAGAGTCCCACATCTGGTTCCCTGCTCAGCGGGAAGCCTGCTTCTTCCTCTCCACTCCCCCCCTGCTTGTGTTCCCTCTCCGGCTGTCTCTCTCAAAATCAATCAATCAATCAGTCAATCAATCTTTGGGTGGGGGCGCCTGGGTGGCTCAGTCGTTAGGTATCTGCCTTATACTTGGGTCATGATCCCAGGGTCATGGGATGAGACCCGCAATGGGCTCTCTGCTCTGCGGAAAGCCTGCTTCTCCCCCACTCTCTCTGCTTCTGTTTCCTCTCTGTCAGATAAGTACATAAAATCTTAAAAAAAAAAAAAAAATCTTTGAGTTGGGGGAAGAATTTCTCTCCCTTGAGGCAAAACAAAACAAAACAAAACTCCCTCCCTCTCTGAAATAAATAATCTTAAAAACAAAAAACCACCCAGAATAACCTATTAAAAACCTTTTGGGAGACTTTCTAGGAATGCATTTCTCCTCCAATAAGGTCCTTAGGTCCTGATACAGTTATGTTGTGTTAACTAGAATGCAAGATAAAAAACAATGGTACAGATGTCCCCGAATTTTGTGTCTGCTTTTTTTTCCCCCTTCAGGGTAAATTCAACTTTGTCTTTTTATTTTTACTTTTTAAACTTTATTTATTTTTAAAAAAATTTAGGGGCGCCTGTGTGGCTCAGTGCGTTAAGCCTCTGCCTTCAGCTTGGGGCATGATCTCAGGGTCCTGGGATCGAGCCCCACATCGGGATCTCTGCTCACCAGGGAGCCTGCTTCCCTCTCTCTCTACCTGCCTCTCTGTCTACTTGTGATCTGTCTGTCAAATAAATAAATAAAATATTTTTTAAAAAATTATTTATTTATTTGACAGGCAGAGATCACAAGCAGGCAGAAAGGTAGGCAGAGAGAGAGAAGGAGAGGCAGGCTTCCAACTGAGCAGAGAGCCCGATTTGGGACTCGATCCCAGGACCCTGGGATCATGACCAGAGCCAAAGGCAGAGGTTTTAACCCACTGAGCCACCCAGGTGCCCCAACTTTGCCTTTTTAATTTCTTTGTCTCACATACAGAGACAACAGAACAATGGTATAAAAAGGCTATTATCCATTTCTTCATTGAGCATATGTGAGGTGAAATCCTTCAGGAAATGACAGAGCAAAACTTGACAACGCCATCCATCTGAATAGTCAATCCAGATGTATTCTATACCTCCACATGGCAGAAATGATGTTAGGTATGGAAATGAAAATATGAACAGATCATTCTCCTGCCTGTAAGGAGCCCAAAGTCAAATGGAAAGAGAGACACACACATAACTAAGTAAAATACAATGTTGATAGGCTCTCATTATAGAGCGGTATAATTACAGAGTGCTAAAAATAAGATGTTATATATAATAAAGATAAGGAAACTTTATAAGCAGCAATTCAACCAGGGAACAAGTAGGGGCAGGAGTGGACCTTTCTGCCGGAGTGAATATGTGCAAATGCACAGTTGTGATAAAGACAGGTTAGAGAAAAGAGTGCAGTGATGGTGACAGGAGGGAAAGCGGCTAGCAGAGGCACCAGCAAAGTAGGGTAAGCCCGGACAGAAGGCTGCCCTACACTGGGGGGGCATTTGTGGTTGTTAGGCTGTAGAGTGCCTCGATCAGATCCATGTTTTTATTTTTATATATTGTTTTTAAAGATTTTATTTATTTATTTGACAGACAGAGATCACAAGTAGGCAGAGAGGCAGGCAGAGAGAGAGAGGGAAGCAGGCTCCCTGCTGAGCAGAGACTTACCCCGCTCAGATGAGGGGCTCGATCCCAGGACCCTGGGATCATTACCCGAGCCAAAGGCAGAGACTTTAACTCACTGAGCCATCCAGGTGCCCCTGGATCCATGTTTTTTTAAAAGACATCTACATCTTGTAAAAGAACTGTAGGGGCGCCTGGGTGGCTCAGTGGGTTAAGCGTCCACCTCTTGATTTCAGCTCAGGGTCTGATCTCAGGGTCCTGAGATTGGGCCCTGCAACAGCTCTGTCCTCAGCGGAGAGTCTCTTAAGATCTCTCCCTACCCCTACTCCTCCTCCCCTCTTGAAACAATAAAATAAAATACAGCATCACAGTGTATGGTACCCAGAATTTTGATACATGGAGACTATACTAGGTTCAACGGCCTTGGGGAGAAAGGTAAAGACCTCCAAAAGATAAAATTTACCTTAGGATTGGTTGTAAAATCTAAGAAGAGATTTCAGTATGTAGGGAATTAACATGAAATACTGTGTCTATTTTCAATACAAACATTTCATTCCCTGTTAGTGTGGCCAGGCTAAATGCAGTAACAAGGAAAAGAAAATGTAGCAGAGTTCTGTCTCTCCTTCAGTTAGGAGACTAGTGTGCTTTTCACTAAGAGACCTGCTACTTTGGCCCACAAAGCCCAGACAGACAGAGGGATTCAGGCTGGGGTTTCTGAGGTAGCTCCCTAGACGGTGGGGCAGGCTCTGCCCTTATCCAAACTGAGCTGAAATCCCACAGAGGTGGCTGAGAAACAGACTGGAGGCTGCACGGCACTGGTCACCCACTTGGGACAAGCGTCCTCAAAGGCAGCTTCCGCAGACGTACATCCTTTATGATCCTTACTCTCAGTTATCATTATTCTCACGACATCCTTATGCGGTGGAGTAGGGCAAATATTTATTAACATCATTTTACAAACAGGTAAATAAAGAGGCATGGTTTGTCTGGCATAAAAGCAAGGAGGAGAAACCACGATACGCCAATGTACTCGTTGGAGCAGTTCAGGGAGAAACATAAGGGCAGTGGCTCAGCAGCCTGTCCTTGGGAGGAAAAGAACAAGGACCACGGTCTCCTCTGTCAAGTGACAGCCATTGGAAAGTGGAACTAAACTGATTTTTAAAAATTTTGTTGGCCAGGGGCGTCTGGGTGGCTCAGTGGGTTAAACCTCTGCCTCCAGCTTGGGTCATGATCCCAGGGTCCTGGGATGGAGCCCCATATGGGGCTCTCTGCTCAGCAGGGAGCCTGCTTCCTCCTCTCTCTGCCTGTCTCTCTGCCTACTTGTGATCTCTGTCTGTCAAATAAATACATAAAATCTTAAAAAAATATTTTTTTTTGTTGGCCACACTGGGGCGGGAGTGAGTAGGAGATGATGATTTGAGACTGAATTAGGTCACAGGGCCATTTTGGAACATGAATTAGGCTCAGTGGATATTAGCACACTAGAGAGAAGCAGATTATTTTCCCATTAGGATTTCGTCAGCAGGCCCAAGAGTGGGTGGGTCAGATGCCTGCATGTCTCCAAGCTTGCTGGAGCATCTAGGGCACGGATTTCAAGGGCTATGAAGTATGCACATGAAAACAAATGGAAGGCAGGGATATCAGTCCTGTTTCCATCAAGAGTAACAAAGAATGCAGAGTGAGGTCTGCATTAGTCAGCATTTCACTGACTGTGAAAGAGGTGAGTTAGGATACAAAAGCCAAGGAGAAAATACTGCATCCTGGCACGGGTGGCACATAGACATACACGCTGATTGCAGGACAGGCTCGAGATCAGCCCCTGGAATCCTGCTGCTGTTCAGCAAATGTCTGTTTGGTGATGGGGCAGCACGGGGCTCTGTGCAAGTAGCATTAGGTCACCGGTATAAATGCAGACCTAGCTCACCTCCCATATTCCTCTAATGATAGTGTTCTTATTTATTTTGTTTTAATTCCAGTTAACATGCAGTATTATTGATAGTGTATTTATTTATTTTTAAGATTTTATTTTTTATTATTTAAAAAAAATTTTTTTTAAGATTTTATTTATTTGACAGAGAGAGAAATCACAAGTAGGCAGAGAGGCAGGCAGAGAGAAAGAGGAGGAAGCAGGCTCCCCGCGGAGCAGAGAGCCCAACGTGGGGCTCGATCCCAGGACCCTGGGATCATGACCTGAGCTGAAGGCAGAGGCTTTAACCCACTGAGCCACCCAGGCGCCCCCAAGATTTTATTTTTAAGTAATCTCTACACCAAATGTAGGGCTTAAGCTTACAACCCCGAGATCAAGAGCCACATGCTCCACCTACTGAGCCAGCTAGGAAGCCCTTGATAGTGGTTTTATTTGGCAATGCTTTTTTAATATATTAAAACATTTTTTAGGTTTATTTACTTATTTTTAGTACTCTGCACCCAGTGTGGGGCTCGAACTCACAACCCTGAGATTGAGTGGCACGCTCCTCCCACTAAGCCAGCCAGGCGCCCTTAACTGGCAATGTTTTCTTTTCTTTTCTTTTTTTTTAAAGATTTTATTTATTTATTTGACAGAGATTACAAGTAGGCAGAGAGGCAGGCAGAGAGACAGGAGGAAGCAGGCCCCCTGCTGAGCAGAGAGCCCAATGTGGAACTCGATCCCAGGACCCTGAGATCATGACCTGAGCCGAAGGCAGCAGCTTAACCCACTGAGCCAGCCAGGCGCCCAGCTGGCAATGCTTTAACCTGCTGGTTGGCTCAGCATCTGCCAGATTACCAGCCACATGAAGGGGTTAATGTAACTTACAAAATCAGCTTGCTCTTCTCTGGGGCCACAGGATAAATATTGAATCTAGGTGGGAAAGAGGTAAAAGGAAACATTTGTATAATGTAAGTGGGCCTCTGTGCCAATATTGTAAAGAAAAATAAAAGGCTATTGGCAGGGCTTTCCCTTCCTTTAGGCAAAGAAAGGTTATCACAAAATCAAATGCAGTACATTGTTAAAAACTGAGAGGGTATTTTATTTTACTTTATTTATTTTTAAGATTTTATTTATTTGACACAGAGAAAGATCACAAGTAGGCAGAGAGGCAGGCAAAGAGTAGGGGGGGCAGGCTCCCTGCTGAGCACAGAGCCCAATGCGATGCGGAGTTCGAACCCAGGACCCTGAGATCAGGACCTGAGTCGAAGGCAGAGGCTTAACCCACTGAGCCACCCAGGCACCCCAAACAACTGAGAGGGTATTTTAATTTTTTTAAAAAAGTAGGTTTAAAACTACTTGGTATTCCAATGCTAGGATTCCTTGGAGTCAGTACAGGATTCTTTCCTCGTATAAAATAACTGACTTAGGAGTTCTTTTCCTCAGTACTGAGAGAGTTCCCTTTAACTCTTGCTTGTTTTCATTAGTCAGGCCTTATTGCAATGCTTTGAGGTATGTCTGCAACATTCCGCCATTCAGCTAGGCTATATTTACTGAACACCGGTCACGGTGCTAGACTCTGGATAAATCCATAGAGTTCTTGCCCACAGTGGAGCTTCCAGTCCAGTTCTGGGGGTGTGTGAACACTGATGAGGAAATAAGCAATTACAGGGGTGCTTGGGTGGTTTAGCCAGTGAAGCATCTGAATTTTTTTTTTTTTTTTGATTTTATATATTTATCTGACAGAGAGATAGAGAGCACAAGTAGAGAGCGCGGTAGGCAGAGGGAGAGGGAGAAGCAGGCTCCCTGCGGAGCAAGGAGCCCAATGCAGGGCTCGATCCCAGGACCCCTGGGTAGATGGTAGATGCTTACCGACTGAGCCACCCAGGTGCCCCAGCAGCTGGCTTGATTTCGGCTCAGGTCATTATCTCGGGGTCATGAGATTGAGCTCCACGTTGGGCTTCGTGCTGAGTGTGGAGCCTGTTTAAGATCCCCCCACCCCAAAACCACTGCCCTGCCGCCACCCCACCCTGCTTGCAAGTGCTCGCTCTCTAAAAAAGAAAACAATTATGAAATAGAATGATAAATGCGATTAAAGTGGAGCATAGGATGTTATGAGCACATACTGGGGACACGTGACCAAGATTTGTGGGGTAGGGGTCAGGGAAGTTTTCCTAGAGAAAGAGACATGTTAGTTGAGAACTCAAGGATGAGCAGAAGTTAGCCAGGCCAAGCGGAAGTGTTATGGCAGGCAGCATAGCTTTTGAAGAGCGAAGATGTGCTGAACAGGGGGTGCCTGGGTGGCTCAGTGGGTTAAGCCTCTGCCTATAGCTCAGGTCATGATCTCAGGACCCTCGGATCGAGCCCCATGTCAGGTTCTCTGCTCAGAGGGGAGCTTGGTTTACCCCCCCCCCCAACTGCCTACTTGTGATCCCTGTCAAATAAACAAACTCTTTAAAAAAAAAGTTTTTATTTATTCATTTGACGGGGGGCGCATACACGCAAGTGAGAGCAGGAGCTGGGGGAGGGTCAGAAAGAGAGGAAGAGGCAGACTGCCCCTTGAGCAGGGAGCCCCAGGCCCTCAGGATTAAGACCTGAGCCAAATGCAGATGCTCAACTGACTGAGCCACCCAGGCACCCCTCAGAATTCATGTTTTTTACTTCATTACTTTTTGTATTACAGAATTAAGCGAAGAACTGGGTCTAAAGTAAAATCTCAAATATTCATTAGATTGCATTCTGCCAAGAAATGAATATGTTCTATATCCTTCTGTCTTTAAACCTGAGAACAATTTTGAGATAGGCTTCTGAAAAAAATAAAAAATAAACATAACCCTGAGATACGTGCATGCACACAAAACTTTAGATTAGAAAACAATCAACAAATATGATGTATTCTTATCACAATTGAAAAAAAAACCCAAGCACCTCTGCATTTGTCTCTATGTCCTTTAGCACTGAAAAAGGTCATGAAATTTAAATAACAGCCAAAATTATCAAGAGGAGGAACTTAAAGGATAATTATTATAGCTAATTATCTTGGGCAAATGGTATATTACGAAAAAGAGGTATAATCAGCTGTCTATTAGAACGCTAAGGATAAATCTGGGACCATTTCATGGTGAATGAAGGACAGTCGACCAGAAATACCTTCATGTGAAGCAATTATTCTAAGAGACTGGACACTGGATGGGATAAAACTGTGGAGTCTCCAGTGGAGGAGAAGGGAATTACACTAGGCTTTCTCCAGTCCAGTCATGACTATAATAGAGCTAGAGGGGTCTTTTTTTTTTAAGATTTTATTTATTTATTTATTTATTCGACACAGAGAGAGAGAGAGACAGACAGACAGCACACGCACAAGTAGGCAGAGCGGCAGGCAAAGGGAGAGGGAGAAGCAGGTACCCTGGGCTCCATCCCAGGACTCTGGGATCATGCCTTGAGCTGGAGGCAGCCACCCAGGTACCCCTAGATGGTGTCTTTTAATGAGGAACCATCATAACAAGAATAAGGTACAACTGATGAGGCCACACTAATTTAATATGGCAAAATGAGTGCAATGAGCAATGATCATAAATCCATAATTATGAATGGCACAGAAACACTGAACGCAGATCCTTTTCTCATCCAAATTTGAAACACTTGACCAAAGATGCTTTTACAAACTTGAAAAATTATAAAGGGACACGTTCCACAGTAGAGCGGATATAACAAAATGATTGACAACACGAGCCCTGAAAGTCAGAATGCTCGTGTTTATAACCTAGCCCTGCCACTTACCAGCTGTGTGAGCAGGGGCTAGTTTCTTTTTTGGCGGGGAGGGGGGGGGCAAGTCTCTTTACACCTTATGTCTCAGGTTCCTCAAATGAAAAATGGAAGTAATCACAGGACCTACCTCCCAAAACTATGGTGAGGATTGTAACACACACAAAGTACTCAGAAAAAAAGTGTGTGGTTCATGGGAAGTTCTCAACAAATGCAAACTATTAATATGCTTCTGGAAGTCATATAGCAAAAATCAGGAAACAAGTGGACTTTCTAAAGGTTCAAATATATTTGGGAATGGGAAATCAATACACTGGTATATACCCAACTTTAAGGTTGGTGATGTTTGGACAGGGTGAACCAGTATGGCAATGCCCATTTTCCAAAAGTTTTTAACTCTAGAAAGTAGTGATTACTAGCTTTGATAATCCTTTCATTACTTTTGCAAAAGCCATAAAAGCAATATGGGAGACAAGGGATAGAGAAGAGAGAATTAGGTTTGCAGGCAAGGTGATGTTCTCAGAAATACCACTGCGGGCAGATGTGCCAAACTCGTGAAGTTCCCATTTTTGCCCGTGATCCTTCTAAGATTTCTCATCTATTAAAAAAAGGAGGGGGCAGGGGGCCTGTCTGGCTCTCCCCCTTCAGTTATGGCAGTTTTCCCTTCACCCATGATATTCCACAAAGGCCTTCTTTCAGTTCCAGCACAAGGCCAGGCTCTATCCTACCTCCCAGCCTTGGCAGATTGATCTTCCTCATGCCTAGAACACTAGAACTCCCTCACCACCCTCCTGTGACTACTACTTGATCCTTGACTTCCCAACTTAAGTCACTCCTTCTGATACCCTTAAAGTCAGGTTTCTCTTGTTACTTTCAATCTCAGCACCCTGTTTGCTTCTTGCATGGCCTAACACTTATCACATCCCCGGTGAGCAGCTCCAAGATGGCAGTGAACATTTTGCTCAATATATTGTCCTCAGTTAAGCTTAACACATGGACTCAAAAAACAATCTATTGGGCGCCTGGGTGGCTCAGTGGGTTAAGCCGCTGCCTTCGGCTCAGGTCGTGATCTCAGGGTCCTGGGATCGAGTCCCACATCGGGCTCTCTGCCTGCTTCCCTCTCTCTCTCTGCCTGCCTCTCTACTTGTGATCTCTGTCTGTCAAATAAACAAAATCTTAAAAAAAAAATATTGAATGAATCACATAGCAGTGATTCCCTAAGGGCATTTATAGCTATGACCAAAGTAACCAAATAATGGCTCCATTCCAAGAAGTTTAGTTGGAACTTGACTGATGTAATCTGTTAGCCATTAGCACCTTCCTCCATGACTTTGTAAGTTTTGCTTTCAACTTTGCCTTAGTCATTTTAACAACTGGTGATCTGGGCCCAAACTTCTAGCCAACAATGGCCTGGCTACATAACAATTATAAGAAGAGCTTATTTAAAATGCAGATTTTTGGATCAAAATTCCAGAAGATTCTTATTTAGTACCTGTGTAACGAGGCTCTAGAATCCATAAATTTAAAACTTCGCTTATTTTGAATAAATATATGTGTGCAGTACACAATTCGAAAGGTACAAAAAGTTTACAGTGAAGTCTCCCTTCTATTCCCGTCCTCTGGCATCAAGTTCCCCTTCCCATAAGTTACCACTGTTTCAATTTCTTATGTATTCTTCCAGATAATTACCTGTCTACAGGAGCATGTATAAATCCTTTGCTTTAAACACACTGAATATTTAAAGAACTGTTCCAACTTTGTTTTCTCTACTTCCATTGACCAAAACTTGTTGAAAGTGAAGTGATCTGTATTTTTAACAAGCATCCCAGGTGATTCTGAGGTAAAGCCAACCATCAGTAACCACTCACTGGCCCAGGGTTAAGAGATTAAGTGCAACTCACTATGATACACCAGAAACTCAAGGTCATTGAAAAGATGCCTCCCAAGTAGTCTTGTTACTTGACTTCGGCCCTCTTGTCTTACCAAGATGAACTAAAACACTCTCTAATGAGTCCATAAAAGTAAGGAAAAACTAGCCATTCCAATGGATGTTGCCAAAGCTGTTCAATTTTTCAATTCCTGGAATCCTTTCCCGCCCAGAATCCACTGAAATCACAAACGCGACAACTTCTATGTTAGAGGAGACCTTTCGGTATTTGGGTTATAACGAGGTTTGACATGCCGCGAACTAGGGCTGATGTTCTCTTCTGGTCGGGAAGTCGTTTAATGGAGCACACCTGAAATACGTCCTTTACTACCCTTACTGACACAACAGTATCCAGTCCTCCCCTAGAATTGCTTTCTAACCATCTGGACAAAAGCAATTAACTTAAAAACTGTTGAGAAGACCGCACTGTCACTCGAGTTCGGGCTCCAGTAGCAGACCTGACTTCACCTCCACCTGGGAGCCATGGCTGGGCCCCCGGGCGGCTCTAGCTTCCTACTCCCATCTACCCCAGAGACTGCAGAGTGTCCTTCTGGCACGGAGGGAAGGCTCTCTAAGGGCCACCGGGGACCTCCGCAGTGTCCCCTCCACCACGAGGGGCACCGCGCAGTAGGCATCCTCATCTCCCCTACACTCGGTGGAGGAAGGGGTGTAAAGCGCTCCCGAAGTGGGGCAGGGGAGCCGCCGGGCTGCAGCGCCGGCTCACCCCACGGCTCGCAGGGGGCAGGGGGAGGGCGTGACTCGCCTCCATCCCTTCCTCCTGGATTCAAACGCGAAGTCGGGAAAGTGGCGCTCCAGGGGCCCGAACCTCAGACCTCTCCCTTCTCCACTCGCGCTTTCCTGCATCCTCTGGGCCCCGCGTCCCCACCACGAGCCGTGGTCCAGGCCTCCCTACCTCTGCCGGCCGTCCCGGCACCCTCTTGCCCGCCCCCAGCCCCCTCACCCAGCATGATGGGGCTGAGCCGCCGGGCCAGGCCCTTGGACAGGTCGTACACGTAGAGCTTCACCGGATAGAGATTCGGCGGCTCCATCGGGACCCGTGGCGGCGGCTGCCACGAAGTCCCTCAGGCACCCGGCAGCGGCTTGGACCTTCCCGTACCCGACGGGGGAGGGGAGCGGAGGGAGCGGGGGGGACCGAGCCCAGGCCCGGCCTGAGGGGCGGGGGAAAGGCGGCCCTGCGCTACACGCGCCCCCGCGCCCGCCACCGGCAACGACTACTGTGAGGTGACAGAGCCGGGACGGGCAGGGTCCGCGCGGAAGAGGGGGCGGGGGCGGGGGCGGGAGCGGAGACGCACTCTTGCGCATGTGCTACCGTCCCGACGGACGACGAGGGGCGGGGTTTCGCGGAAGGGGGCGGGGCTTTCGCTCAAGGGCTCGGATTCGTTCGAGACAGTAGTGGAAAGCGGGTGGGGGAAGTGGGCGTGTCAACTTGAGGAGGAATGTGCGCGCTATGCGTGATGACGTAACGGGCGTTGATTGGGAGCGCGAACTGGAACCCCTGCGAGCGTGGCGCCCGGCCTTTTGTCCAAATTGATCTCTTCGTTGTTTCTAAGGTAGGCAGTTCGGGCTTTTCGCTTTGTCCCTTGCTTTCCGGCCGGGGCTGGCCTCAACGTGCTTCGCTCACTTAGTCTTGCGCGCCCCTCTAGCCTCCCCGCGAGGCAGCGTCAGCACGAAGTGTGCAGACCGGCGGGGTAGAGACTGATTCTGGTTCCCGTCCCCTCCTCCGTGGGAGGCGGCTCCTGGCCTTGAGGCCAGCCTGCAGTGAGGCCCTGTCGCTCGGCGTGGCTGGCCCAGGAGTTGGGGGAAATTTGGGGGCGGGATGAGTGGGTCTGCTAGAGTATCTAGTACCCTGGAGCAGGAATTCCGTAGGTCCAGATGATGCTGGAGGCCAGACGGGACCTTCAGGTTGGGCTGCCCCAGCACCCCAGTCAGTCGGAGGGCCGCTACGAGCCCTGAAGCGGCCCTGAGGGATAGCGGAGGTGAGGCTGCCGCTGGAATGATGCCTACGGCCGTATACTAGTACATCTCAGTTACTGAGAGCTCTGGAGGCAGCAGGATCCAGCATCCACATTCCTCACCAGTAACCTTGAGACTTGAGGGCGGATCTCATAGGAGCCTAGGAGTCGATATTTTTAAGGGTTAAATTTGCTTCTTACTGATCATAACTTTCTTTCACCTGGTGAGCAGTAAACAATATGTCAGGTTGGGAGTCTTATTACAAAAACGAGGGCGATGAGGAAGAAGAACAAGAAGAGGGACTTGAAGCAGGAGGTAAGTGACTTCAACGTGTGCGCAGTTCTGTGTATGACTTTCCCTGTCTCTGCTTTCTAATGGCTTACCCTGCCCTCCCCAGAGAATCTCAAATGCTTTTCTTCCTTTGAACTTTGCAGAGCTATCCAAGGCTCTTTTACTCAAGTCCTACTCCAGTGCTTGAGACATTTGTACCCTTCAACTTTTACTGGGTTCTGGTAGGTAGAGAGACATCTGTTGAGCTCCAGTCAATGACCCTGAACATTGGTACCTTTTGTCACCTTAGGTGGCTCAGGGAAGACCCTTCCTCACCCAGGAGAGTTGTTTTACTCATTGTAGGACCTCAGTATAAAAATGTCTTCACCCTACAATAACTGCAGCAACCAAAGCGAAAACGTGAGCAACACAGTTACGAGATTCATTCTCTCACCATGGTCTCAGGCGTGGTAGTAACACAAAGGATAAAGGAAGAGAAGTCGGGGGGACATGTAGTTTACATACTGGTGAATTTAAGTCCTGGGTAAAAAAATTTTAAAGTGTTTTTACTAAAAGTGAGAAACACAGGAAACGTATAACATAAAAGAAAATTTGCTGTAATCTACTGCCTAAACACTACTATTGCCAGCTTTTTGGCATTTTGCCTATTTCCTTCATTGAAGGAAGTTTCCTTCATCTTTCATTCTGATATTTCTTAACTATGTATGTCTGCTTTTCTTTGTGTCTGATTTTTTATAATCATAGTGAATATATGTTTTTTCGTTTTCATTTGCACCAGTCTTCCAAAAACAATTTTAAACATAGATTTTGTGTTCTGCCTTTTTTCCTTAGTATATTATAGATATATTTTCCCATGTAACTACATATATGTCATCTTTATAACTCATTTTAAAGGTACTGTGATTTTTTCACTCTGCTTCCCATTGGACATTTTAGTTACTTTCAATTTCTTTTTCTTTTTCTTTTTTTTTTTTTCAAGCTTTTATTTGTTTATTTGGCAGAGAGAGAGACACACACAGCAAGAGAGGGAACAAAGCTGGGGGAGTGGGAGAGGGAGAAGTAGGTTTCCTGCTGAGCAGGGAGCCTGATGTGGGGCTTGATTCCAGGACCCTGGGATCATGACCTGAGATGAAGGCAGATGCTTAATGACCTAGCCACCCAGGTGCCCTATTTTCAATTTCTGACTTTAATGAACAACATTGTTGTGGAAAATTTTGTATAAGGGGTTTCCCATATCTTATGTTCTTTAGATTGCTAAGAGGTAGAATTCACTGGGTCATGATAGAATTTTTGTACAAACCATAAGAGACTCTTAATCTCAGGAAACAAACTGAGGGTGCTCTAAGAGGGGGTGGGGGGGATGGGGGTGCTGGGTGATGGACATTGGAGAGGGTATGTGCTATGGTGAGTGCTGTGAATTGTGTAAGCCTGATGAATCACCGCCATGTACCCCTGAAACAAATAATACATTATATGTTAATAAAAATAAATTAATTAAAATGAAAAAAATTTTTGTTTAGGGCTCTTGACCCGTAATCGCCATATTTTATAGATGGGAAATTATATTTATTGTATTAAAAGCAGCAGTGTGAAAAAAAAGGGAGACAACCAGACATTTTATGTGTTTCTTTTTTTTAAAGATTTTATTTATTTATTTATTTGAGAGAACACAAGAGAGAGATTGAGCAGGTGAGTGAGCAGGCAAGGACAAGCATGGGGGAAGGGCAGAGGGAGAAGCAGACTCCCTGTTGAGCAGGGATCCTGACTGGGGCTCGATCTCCATCCCAGGACCCTGAGATCGTGACCTGAGCCAAAGGCAGACACTTAACTGACTGGGCCACCCAGGAGCCCCCATTTTATGTTGTTTTACAGACAGAGATCACAAGTAGGCAGAGAGGCAGGCAGAGAGAGGAGGAAGCAGGCTTCCTGCTGAGCAGAGAGTCCGATGCGAGGCTCGATCCCAGGACCCTGGGATCATGACCTGAGCTCAAAGCAGAGGCTTTAACCCACTGAGCCACCCAGGTGCCCCCATTTTATGTGTTTTTATAAAAAACTCAGCATCGCCTATGATGCCAGAAAGGAAAAAAGAACACCTGAATCTGATGATGAACCCTCTCTAGGTCCTCAGTAGGAAAGACAGAGGATTATGTCAGTTTATACCGAAAGAGTGCAGTCAGCAAAATCCAGAAAGTGGAAAACTATGTAACACAACATTCTGGTTCTTTGGCAAATAAGTTATAAGACACAAAAACGGAGGTGTATCTATAGATTAAGAGGTTTCAAAAACTTATTTTTTCTAAGTAGGCTCCATGCCCAGTGTGGAGCCCAACTGGGGGCTTGAACTCACGACCCTGAGATCAAGACCTGAGCTGAGATCAAGTGTCAGATGCTTAACTGACTGAGTCCCCCAGGTGCCCCTCGAAACTTAATTAAATCAAAACTAGTGTTTAGGAATGTTCACTAGGATGATAAAATTACAAAGGAAATAAGGAAATGATTATTGAAAGTCAGTTTAGTGGTTACTC
This sequence comes from Mustela nigripes, assembly GCF_022355385.1. Lineage (NCBI taxonomy): Eukaryota > Metazoa > Chordata > Mammalia > Carnivora > Mustelidae > Mustela > Mustela nigripes. Next base: position 6,940,434 of record NC_081562.1, on the reverse strand, counting down.
TTTGGAGGAGGGTGGACATTGTAATGGGCTTTTTTTTCTTTGTTTTACATGAATAATAAACATGATAAATATGACCACAGGTGCAAACATTTTCTTCTGTTTTTTTCCCCCATAGGAGAATATACATACTCAGGAAGAGATAGTTTGATTTTTTTGGTTGATGGTTCTAGGGCCATGTTTGAATCTGAGGGTGAAGATGAAATGACTCCTTTTGACATGAGCATCCAGGTAAGACGACCTGCTATTTAATTTAAAAAAAGGAAAGAAGGAGAGGAAGAAAAAAGTATTAACACTACTCTAAAAATTATGGACTCTTTGAAAAATTTGTGAATGATCGGTGTTGGTTAGCCTCTCCCAGGATGGCTACATGTACTCTGAGCTAAAAAAAAAAAAAAAAAAAAGGTAGCAGCACTGGAGAATAGACCCATTTTATTTTGTGTTTGGACTTCAGACCCTAGGAATACATTGCTCCCACTTCTTGTGTTAGCGCTGGTGGTACAGAAGGGCTCCTCCTCCTGTAAAGATGTGCGTGTGCAGGAAGAAAGGATATTCTAACAGTTAATGGTGTTAAATGAGTCCTCTTTTTATTGGTATTTGGAAGTTGAGTATTACCCATGGCTGAAAAAAGACTGCAAAAAGACAACTCCATTTAAAATGGGCATAAGATTTGCAACATTTTTTTAAAAAAGATTTATTTATTTATTTATTTGATAGACAGAGATCACAAGTAGGCAGACAGGAAGGCAGAGAGAGAGGGGGGAAGCAGGCTCCCCGCTGAGCAGAGAGCCCGATGTTGGGCTCCATCCCAGGATCTTGAGATCATGACCTGGGCCGAAGGCAGAGACTTAAACCACTGAGCCACCCAGGTGCCCCAGGATTTGCAACATTTCTCTAGAGATCTACAGATGGTCAAGAAGCCCTCAAAAAGATGCATATCTTTAGTCATTAGAGAAAAGCAAATTAAAAGCAAAGCAAAACCATAGTGAGATAATATCCCACCCACTAGCATGGCTTTATTTTAGAGGGGAAAAAAGGATACAAAGAAACGCTGGCAAGGATGCAGAGAAATTGGAAACCTACGTTGCTGGTGGGAATGTGAGATGGATCGGCTGCTGTGGGAAACAGGATAGCAGTTCCTCAGAGAAGTAAACATAGAATTCTCACATGACCCAGCAGTCCCTCTCCTAGCTAATTACCCAATAGAATAAAAATGGGTTCAGGTCTTGATTCTGGTCTTGATTACAAACTATATGAAGACAGAAGAGTTGCTGAACCTTTTGGTATCTGTCTCCTCATCTGCGTAATGGAGAAAATAATAGTACCTGTCCCATCAAGGAGTAAATATTTGGTTTTGTTCTGTTTTGTTTTGAGATTTTACTTCTTTATTTGAGAGGGAGAGAGAGCACAACCCAGGAGAGCAGGCGGCAGAGGGAGAAGCAGGCTCCCCACAGAGCAAGGAACCCAATGTGGGGCTCGATCCCAGGACCTCGGGATCATGACCTGAGCCGAAGGCAGACGCTCACCCAACTGAGCTACCCAGGCACCCCTTGTTCTGTTTTTTTAAAAAATTTATTTATTTAAGAGAGAGAGTGTTAGCAGGGCGAGGGGCTGAGAGAGGTAGAGAATCTCAAGCAGACTCCCTACTGAGCCAGGCGCCCAATGTGGGGTTTGATCTCACGACTGAGCCAAAACCAAGAGTCTGACACTCAGCCAAAGGTGCCACCCAGGAGCCTCAATATTTTTTTTCTTAAATTGAGCTATAGTTTACATAACGTAAAATTAACCATTTTAAGGTACACATTTCAAAGGTTTTAGTCATCCATAATGTTGTGTAACCACTACCTCTGTGTTATTCCTGAATGTTTTGAATGGGTAAACAAAATGTTTATACATGCTGTGGAGTACTACTCAGCCCTAAAATGGAGTGATATATTGAGACCACAAGGGAATGAACCTTGAAAACATGTTAAGTCAAGGAAGCCAGACAAAAGGTCACACATTTTGGGATTACATTTATATGAAATAAAAAATACATAATCCTTGGAGAGTGTAGGTCGGTGGTGACCAGGAATGGCGATGGAGGCAGAGGCACGGAGGGAGCAATCACTTAATGGTAAGAGTGGTGCTTGCTTTTGGGGTGATGAAATTCTTTCGGAACTAGACGGTGGTGGTTATCCAGCGTTGCGAATGTACTAAATACTACTGAACTAATTAATGTTAAAATGGTTAATCTGGGGACAATGGCTGGCTTAATCAGTAGGGCATGAGACCCTTGATCTTGGGGCTGTGAGTTCAAGTCTCACGCTGGGTATGGAGCCTATTGAAAAATAAAATAAAAATGGTTAATTTTGTTATGTGAAGTCCATCTCCAGAAGATTAGCATTTCTTTATAGAGAAGAATTATAAATTCTAAAGACTTAGCCGCATATATTATGTTTTATATTTTTAGAGTTTGGAGCCAAACAGAAGCTTCTGATGTTCTAATTTGTATACAGACAGTTCTTGTAGTTGGCAAATCAGAATATCTTGTATCTAGAAAAAGAATTAATGAGAATAGTCCTTAACTTTAAAGCAGTGGTTTTCAGAGTCATCTGTAGACCTTGTTAGCACATATGCAGAGCCTTACCCCAGAATCAGAATTTCTGGTTCTGTAGATCTAGAGCTGGGACCAAGAATTTGCATTTCCAGCAAGTTCCTAGGTAATGCTGATGTTGCTAGTTTGGAGATCACTCTTTGAGGAGGACTGCTTTCACCTTTTTGGGATTGTGGCCTTCTTTGAGGATGTGGCAAAAGCTATATACCCCATCTCCAAAAAAGATACACTCACACTTCTGCATGTAATTTCAAAGGGTTCTTAGAACACTTTATGCCTAAAGGATCCAAAAGAAAAGGTATTACTATGTAGCAAATAAGTGAGACATTCACAGATGAATATAATGTATTTGATAAGCAATGAAAAAATATTTTCTCAAAAAAAATTTTTAAAAAAAATTCTTAGAACCTAAAAGAAGCGCTCACCAAAGTGTTTTTTTTTTTTTTTTAAGATTTTATTTATTTATTTGACAGACAGAGATCACAAGTAGGCAGAGAGGCAGGCAGAGAGAGAGGAAGGGAAGCAGGCTCCCTGCTGAGCAGAGAGCTTGATGCGGGGCTCGATCCCAGGACCCTGAGATCATGACCTGAGTGAAGGCAGAGGCTTTAACCCACTGAGCCACCAGGGGCCCCTCACCAAAGTTTTGTAAATGTTTATAGACTGCTCAAAGTAAAGTTAGGGGATGGAAAGTACAGCAGAAGGAACATAGTCAGTGGTATGATAATAGCTTTATAGGGTGACAGGTGGGAGCTACACTTGTGACGAGCAAAGCATAATGTACAGATTTGTCACATCACTATGAGTACACCTGACACAGGTAACATTATGTTACAATATACTTCAATTAAAAAAAAAAGAGTAGGTTAAAATACTTGTAGAAATAATTACTAGACAGGATTTTCCTAGAATACTGACATCTTTAATTGTGTAATTAAGCAAATTTTATTCTAAAAGATGCTGTTAGGGAAAAAAAGATGCTGTTAGCAGTTAAGGACTTCCTGTTGGGCCACATCTACTTATTGTTAGCTTAAACCTTTCGCATAGGTAATTATTTTACATAGGTACCTTCTGTTTCTTGGTCTCAGGCTGCTTGAGGGAAGATCACATGGCCTGTCCAAACTCAAGTCAGTTCAGTAAATGACATTAGTGGGACTCACGTCAGGTTTTCTGATTCCAATGCTGGGCTGTTTTCCCTTCTTAACAGCAGAATTTCCTCCCTAATAAGTGTTTCTAGTTCTTTGATTTCTTGCGGTAGGAACTACTCATACTTAACACACTTTGCCTTTTGTTATAGCATAATATATATGCCCATCTTTCTCACTGATTCATGACTTTCCTGAAGGTAGGAGTCAGGCCTTAATCTAACGCCATGGACAGATTCAGCAAATATATTAAGCATCTACTATGCCCCAGGCACTTATGGAGTTTAAATTTTATGGTAAGTTAAATATTAATTGAATTTTTATTTTGATTTTGTCAGTGTATCCTGAGTGTGTATACCAATAAGATCATAAGCAGTGATCAAGATCTCTTGGCAGTGGTGTTCTATGGTACTGAGAAGGATAAAAATTCAGTGAATTTCAAAAATATTTACGTCTTGCAGGAGTTGGATAATCCAGGTCAGTAGAGGCGTAAGATCAGCTTTTCCCTTAAACTGGAAGGTCACTGCCCTGAACAGAGAAGGATGTGGAGAAGGAAGTAGATGACATGTTGACTAAGAATATGCTTTCCTGCAGAGGGGGGTTCTTCCTGGGATGTGCACTTTGTGGGTTAAACACTTCTGGGGTGAGAACAGGACCTCGGCTCTTCTGTTTACCATATAAATGGGACATTAACTCTGTTCTGATTTTTCTGCCTGTTTGACTCCTTGTCTTTGATCAGGTGCGAAACGAGTGCTCGAGCTTGACCAGTTTAAAGGGGAGCAGGGGAAGGAACATTTCCAAGACCTAATTGGCCATGGGTCTGACTACTCACTGAGTGAGGTGCTCTGGGTCTGCGCCAACCTCTTTAGCGATGTCCAGGTCAAGATGAGCCATAAGAGGATCATGCTGTTCACCAATGAAGATGACCCCCATGGCCTTGACAGTGCCAAAGCCAGCCGGGCCAGGACCAAAGCTGGAGATCTCCGTGACACAGGTTGGCATCTTTGTGTTCCTTTCTGATTTTTTATTTTTATTTTTATTTTTTAAAGATTTATTTATTTGACAGAGAGATCACAAGTAGGCAGAGAGGCAGGCAGAGAAAGAGGGGGAAGCAGGCTCTCCACTGAGCAGAGAGCCCGATACAGAGCTTGATCCCAGGACCCTGAGATCATGACCTGAGCTGAAGGCAGAGGCTTTAACCCACTGAACCACCCAGGCACCCCTGTTTTTATTTTTTAAAGCTTTTATTTTTTTTGACAGAGAAAGAGGGAGAGAGTGTGCACAACCGGGGAAAACAGCAGACAGGGGAGAAGCAGGCTCCCTGGCTGAGCAGAGAGCCCCACACAGAGCTCTATCCCAGGGCCTCAGGATCATGACCTGAGCTGAAGGGAGACAGTCAGCTGACTGAGCCACGCAAGCACCCCATCCCTGTTCTTTTATTTTTATTTATTTATTTTTTAAAAATTTAAAAAAAATTTTATTTGACAGAGATCACAAGTAGGCAGAGAGGCAGGCAGAGAGAGAGTGGGAAACAGGCTCCCCACTGAGCAGAGAGCCCAGTGAGGGACTCGATCCTGGGACCCTGAGATCATAACCTGAGCCGAAGGCAGAGGCTTTAACCCACTGAGCCACCCAGGCGCCCAGCCCCATCCCTGTTCTTTTAAATCGACACTTAATCTTATTGCTAGTTAATGTCAAACATTTCTTTTTTCTCCACTGAGTATGAAATGAAAGAATAAAGTGATGCTGGGGGAGACATCTATGTAACATTCCTACTGAAAATGATGAAGCCATTTGCTCTCTCTCTCTCTCTCTTTTTTTTTTTTTTTAAGATTTATTTGTTTTAGAGAGACACAGAGAGTGTGTGTGTGTGATCGGTGGGTGCGGGGAGGGCAGAGGGAACGAATCGCAAACAGCCCGCCTTGTGTGTGGAGCCGGACTCCAGGCTCCGGGCTTGAGCTCACGACCCTGAGATCATGACCTGAGCTGAAATCAAGAGTCAGATGCTCACCCCACGGAGCCACCCAGGCGCCCCGGGGCCGTGTGTTTTCTAAAGAGCTCTACTAGAGCGAGCTTTTCTTGTCTTTTCATGCTACCATGCATGGTGATGGTTTGAATAAGTAAATGCTCAGGGCACCTGGATGGCTCCATCAGTAAAGCATGTGACTTTTGATCTCAAGGTTGGGAGTTCGAGCCCCACGTTGGGCGTGGAGCCTATTTAAAAATAAAATTAAAATATTGAATAAGTTGCCCTTATAGCAGCTGATTCCCTTAGCGCGTCTATAAGTCCTGAAAATGTTAATAACCCATCTAGTTCTTTGTGTATTTAGGTTTAACTGAAAAAAAAATTCTCGCTTGCTGAAAGTTGTTTTCCTTTCCCCAGGTATCTTCCTGGACTTGATGCACCTGAAGAAACGTGGGGGCTTTGACATATCCTTGTTTTACCAAGATATCATCAGCACAGCCGAGGATGAGGACTTAGGGGTTCACTTTGAGGAATCCAGCAAACTGGAGGACCTGCTAAGGAAGGTCCGCGCCAAGGAGACCAAGAAGCGTGTGCTGTGCAGGTGCGCTCTGAACCTGGGCCAACCGCCTGCAAGGGCCCTGCCCGGTTGGGAACACCCAGCTGCTTTGACAAAGCTTCCTTGGCTCCTTACCTCTGGGCGGTGCCTCCCCGTGTGCCTCACTGAAAACTCGCTTTATCTCTGCCTAGCATGTTTGCATATGTGCTTCTCTTCCTCTGGCAAGAGTGGGTAGGCTAGTTCTCCAGAAGAACACAGCTCTCCACTTCCTTGGTGTAAACAGTTGTGGCCTACTGCTGTCCTCACCTGAAGTCACTAGTATGTCGTCTGCTTGCTTCTCTGTAAATTGGGGATAACAGTAATACCTGGTCTAGAGCAAAAACTCCGGAAGTGCTAGTTACTGTCATGGTGTTGCGTTATTCTGGTTTCTTACAAACTTGAAATCAACAGGAACCAGCTTGTTAAATTACCTTCTCTTTTTAAAAAATCTTATTTATTTATTTAAAAGATTTTATTTATTTATTTGACAGAGAGATCACAAGTAGGCAGAGAGGCAGGCAGAGAAAGAGAGAGAAGGAAGCAGGCTTCCCGCTGAGCAGAGAGCTTGATGCGGGGCTCCATCCCAGGACCCTGGGATCGTGACCCGAGCCGAAGGCAGAGGCTTAACCCACTGAGCCACCCAGGCGACCCTTTTATTTATTTTTTAAAAAAAGATTTTATTTATTTATTTGACAGAGAGATCATGAGTAGGCAGAGAGGCAGGCAGAGGGGAGGGAGAAGCAGGCTCCCTGCTGAGCAGAGAGCCCAATATGGGACTTGATCCCAGGACCCTAAGATCATGACTTAAGCTGAAGGCAGAGGCTTAACCCAATGAGCCAGGCGCCCCTAAATTACCTTCTCTCTTTTTTTTTTTTTAAAGATTTTATTTATTTATTTGACAGAGAGAAATCACAAGTAGATGGAGAGGCAGGCAGAGAGAGAGAGAGAGAGGGAAGCAGGCTCCCTGCCAAGCAGAGAGCCCGATGCGGGACTCGATCCCAGGACCCTGAGATCATGACCCAAGCCGAAGGCAGCGGCTTAACCCACTGAGCCACCCAGGCGCCCCTAAATTACCTTCTCTTAGAGAACTTTGCCATGAGAGTCCCAAGGGCTCCCCCATGTTGCTTTCGAAAGGTTAACGTCAGGCTTTTGTTTTCGACTAGGTTCCTCAACATAGGGGAACATGACCATAGGTAGTTTTTGAGTTTTCAGGAGGTTACTGACAGTTCTGCTAGAAAACCCATGAAACGATTTCAGGGCAACCACATAGTAGCCCACTGCGAACGGCTATAGTTTGGTTGTTGGCTCTCTCCTTTGCCCCTTGGGAATGATTTCTTTTTCTTCACACAAACACGCTGGCATCTCTTCTCCCTTCCTGAAATAATGGAGTATTGTCACTGCAATTTGGAAATCTAGCACATGTTTAGGTGGGGACGGCAGAGAGGATAAAATAGCGGTTAAATGTAGGTCCTGGGGGCGCCGGGGTGGCTCAGTGGGTTAGAGCTTCTGCCTTCAGCTCAGGGCATGATCTCAGGGTCCTGGGACCGAGCCTTACATCAGGCTCTCTGCTCAGCGGGGGGCCTGCTTCTCCCGCCCCCACCTGCCTCTCTGCCTGCTTGTGATCTCTCTCTCTCTGTCAAATAAGTAAATAAAATCTTTAAAAAAAAAAAATGTAGGTTCTGGAGCCAGATTGGCTTGGATTGTAGTCCCCGCCTTCTGCTGGGCAACCTGGAGCAAGTCACATAACTTCTCTGGACTTCTGTAGAATGGGGGCAAACATAGTCCCTCCTCATAGGACGGCTGTATTTTTTTTTTTTTTTTTTTTTTTTTTTTTTAAAGATTTTATTTATTTATTTGAGAGAGAGACAGTGAGAGAGAACATGAGTGAGGAGAAGGTCAGAGGGAGAAGCAGACTCCCCATGGAGCTGGGAGCCCGATGTGGGACTCGATCCCGGGACTCCGGGATCATGACCTGAGCTGAAGGCAGTCGTCCAACCAACTGAGCCACTCAGGCGCCCTAGGACGGCTGTATTGACTAACCCAGATAGCCCAGGCAGAGTGCGTGGCATAGTGATTATTTACAAATGTTAGTATTTTCTTTCTTTCTTTTTTTTTTTTTTTTTAAAGATTTTATTTATTTGTCAGAGAGAGAGAGTACACACAAGCAGGCAGAGAGGCAGGCAGAGAGAGAGGAAGGGAAGCAGGCTCCCTGCTGAGCAAGGAGCCCGATGCAGGACTCGATCCCAGGACCCTGGGATCATGACCTGAGCCGAAGGCAGCGGCTTAACCAACTGAGCCACCCAGGCATCCCCAAATGTTAGTATTATTCTTTGGACGAATGGTTACAGGATACTTGAAAGGAGTAATAAACTGGAACTGTTTGAGAACTAATAACGCCTTAGGCCTAGAAAATGATTAATGTTCTCACTATAATCAAATAATGGAATTATGTTATCACAAGGTTATTGTGTGCCAGCACTGCCCTAAGTTATTTGTTAACATACTAACTTTCATCTTTATTTTTGAAAAGATTTTATTTATTTGAGAGAGAGAGAGTACTGGCGGGGGAGGAGCAGGCAGAGGGAGAGGGGGAAGCAGATTGCCCGCTGATGAAGGAGCCCACACAGGGCTCGAGTCCAGGACCCTGGGATCAGGGCCTGAGCCGAAAGCAGATGCTAAACTGACTGAGCCACCCTGGCTCCTTATTTTTTAGAGACAGAAAGAGAACATGTGTGAGTCTGGTGGGGGAGGGGCAGAAGAACAGGAAGAGAATCTTTGTTTGTTTGTTTTTTTTTGTTTGTTTTAGAGAGAGTGTGTGGTGGGGTTGGGGGGTGGGCAGAGAGAAGCAGATTCCCCACTGAGTGTGGAACCCAGTGTACCTGACATAGGTACCTGATCTCACATCCCCTGACCCTGAGACTGTGACCTGAGCTGAAATCAGGAGTTGGACACTTAACTGACTGAGCCACCCAGGCACCCTAAAATAATCATTATTTTTATTACAGTACACTCTTTATCATTATTTTAAGTATTTAACTATATATTCTGAAACTAATTTTTGTGATCTAGACCCTGAGATACTATTATAGCAAACTCGACTGTATTTTTTTTTTAAAGATTTTATTTATTTATTTGACAGAGAGAGGGATCACAAGTAGGCAGAGAGGCAGGCAGAGAAGGGGCAGCAGGCTCCCCACTGAGCAGAGAGCCCGATGCGGGGCTCGATCCCAGGACCCTGGGATCATGACCTGAGCCGAAGACAGAGGCCTTAACCCACTGAGCCACCCAGGTGCTCCGCAAACTCTACTGTATTATTTAAACATGTTATATTTATATCTGAGGAATTTGGACTGTTGGGGGGAATGAAACAAGACTTGGGTACCACAAAAGAATTTTAGCTAGGAAATCATAATTTTTCAGTCCATGGCTTTTTGTTTTTCTCTCCTCCAGGTTGAAGTTTAAGCTGAGCAAAGATATAGCACTCACTGTCGGCATGTATAATATGGTCCAGAAGGCTGTCAAACCTCCTCCAGTGAGGCTTTATCGGGAAACCAATGAACCAGTGAAATCCAAGACCCGGACATTTAATGTAAATACGGGCAGTTTGCTTCTGCCTAGTGACACCAAGAGGTCTCAGGTAGGCCTGCCTTCTTACTGAATTTTGTCCCGTTGAAGAGTTAACAGGGAGGGAGACAGTGATTAGCCTAACCAGTTAAATATTTTTCTGTGTACGTCTTTGTAGCTAGGCTGTTAGAACACAAAACCATTCCTGTTTGGAACTCTGGCATCTAGATCTTTTGTTTTAAAGATTTTTTTATGTATTTGAGAGGCAGTGAGAGAGTGAGACAGAGCAGGAGCAGGGGGAGGGGCAGAGGGAGAGGGAGAAGCAGACTCCATGCTGAGCAGGGAGCCCAACATGGGGCTCCATCCCAGGACCCTGAGATCATGACTTGAGCCAAAGGCAGATGCTTAACTGACTGAGCCACCCAGGCACCCCAGTAAATAAGATCTTAAAAAAAAAAAGGGCACCTGGGTGGATCAGTGGGTTAAAGCCTCTGTCTTCGGCTCAGATCATGATCTCAGGGTCCAGGGATCGAGGCCCGCATCGGGCTCTCTGCTCAGCCGGGAGCCTGCTTCCTCCTCTCTCTCTCTGCCTGCCTCTCTGCCTACCTGTGATCTCTTTCTGTCAAATAAATAAAAATCTTAAAAAAATTAAGTAATCTCTACAGGCGACATAGGGCTTGAAGTCACAACCCCAAGATTAAGAGTTGCATGCTTTTCCAGCTGAACCAGCCAAGCACCCCAGTGTCTAAATCATTGATAGTTTGACAGCTAGAGAGTTAGAACCAGCGTTTGAAAAAAATGGCAGTGGAAACTTTAGCCCCTGACCCCTCTGCATTCTGCTCTAACAGTCGAGTTCCTTGTTTGGGTAGAGTAGTAGAAAAGGCTTTATCGATAACTAGGGAGAAGAGCTAGGGAAGCTGTTAGCTGTGAAGTGAACTTTTTTGGGGGGGGGGGGCAGTTGTTTTCCCCCGAACCAAATTTTTTCCTGTGCTTTGAAATGATATACACGTGCCTTTCTTAATCCGAAGGACGGACTAAGAATGCAGAACATTATCTTTCTTCGTTCTCTTACCTTTGTTCAATCTGTAGAAGGATTGGATGTCTAAAATTAAAATCAAATGACTCATCCTTTTTTTTTTTTTTAAAGATTTTGTCTATTTATTTGACAGACAGAGAGGCAGGCAGAGAGGGAAGGGGAAGCAGGCTCCCCGCTGAGCAGAGAGCCCCATGTGGAGCTCGATCCCAGGACCCTGGGATCATGACCTGAGCCCAAGGCAGAGGCTATAAGGCACTGAGCCACCCAGGTACCCCATGACTCATCCTTCCTAACTATGCAAAATGTGGGAAAGAATCTGAGATTTTTTGCCTAAGTTCAGGACCTAGAAGGATCAACTAAGTGACTAAAATTAATTATTATTTTGATTCAACTCATGAGATATTTTTTGGAGCACAAATCTCAAGCTGGAGTGTTTTGCCCTACTTTTGGAAGGAAAAGACTAGATATTTCCTCTTCCATTTTGGAAGTAACTAGTTACTCATGTTGGTTTATTCATAGGCAGTCGCTCTTCTGGTCATGGAGTTTCTTTTTTTTTTTTTCCAAAGATTTTATTTATTTATTTGACAGAGAGAGACACAGCGAGAGAGGGAACACAAGCAGGGGGAGTGGGAGAGGGAGAAGCAGGCTTCCTACCAAGCAGGGAGCCTGATGCAGGGTTCAATCCCAGGCCCCTGGGATCATTACCTGAGCTGAAGGCAGACGCTTAACGACTGAGCCACCCAGGCACCCTATGGAGTTTCTTTCTTGATCCAGTGTGCCTTCAAAAAAACTTGAGGGCTCTGTTTTATTCGTTAAACTCAAATTTGACTCTCGCTAAGTTCTGTTACCAGTTGTATATCTAGGACCATAATCCAAAACTAAAGTTTGGAAGTAATACTTAATGTGCGTGTCTGCTCAGACCTACCCCAATACCTGACATAGGTCTTCTCGATCAGTAGGTGTGGTTTGAGCTTTTGTGGGTCGGGGACGGTGCTGAGGGTTCGGTATATGTTAACTAAGGGAAGAGATAAATGCCCGAAGAGAATGGCCCTTCAGCACCTGAGAGATGGTGGCTTAAAGCCCAATTCAGTTATATAACCTGGAGCAAGTTATCAACCATCGAGACTCAGTTCATTCATCTGTATAGCAGTTTTTAACATCTACCAGGACACAGAAGATGAATTGCGTGATGAGTGTAAGGTGTCTGGCTGGCCCTTAGTAACTAACTGTTCATTCCCTGTGGTAGCAGGAAGATGTCCTTGGTGAGCCATCTTCCTGTTCCTTAAAAGAAAGTTGATTTTAACTTGCTAGTGTCGTGTGGCAATCACTTTGCATCTCCACGTAGCCTGTGTATGTGGCTCTTGTGTTCCCCTTCCTGTAGAGCTATGGGAGTCGTGAGATTGTACTAGAGAAAGAGGAAACAGAAGAGCTGAAACGCTTTGATGAACCAGGTTTGATTCTCATCGGTTTCAAGCCCTTGACAATGCTGAAGAAACACCATCACCTGAGGCCCTCCCTGTTCGTGTACCCCGAGGAGTCCCTGGTGAATGGTATGTGGTGTGGACCGAGGGTAAATGCATGAGTCACAGAAGGCCGTCTTGCTTGGAGCCTGGGTAGGACATATTAAGGGGGCATTCTAAAAGTGTTTCGTGCTCAGATAAGTTGTGGAAATTTGGGACTAAACAAAGTTAAAGATGTTTCTTTAGGGCCTATAATACACTAATATGCTTTGTGAATATCCAGGGGAGGATATGGAATTAGAATTTTTAAAGCTTACTTCCTATGGAAGTCTTCCTTTGAGGCATCAGATGGAGAGTTAAAAAAACAAAAACCCAGTTTCTCCCCTAGTGTTGGCAGTTAAAGATGCTGTGAACTAGGTCATTGTGTTTGTGCTGTCCAGACCTAAATTCCTCTGTGCTGTAGCTAACCGGCCCCTGTATTTGACCTGGCTGGCTTTTATTAGTAACTGGGGCTTACAACATTAGTCTAAAGATAGTGCAAGTGAACTGATGTTAATAATTCACACTCTGAAATGGGGGTTTGAGGTATTTAGCCTCTCATTGCTTTCCTTCCTCTTCCTTTCTGTGCCTCTGCTGCCCCACTTTCCTTTCAGCTTTGGGCTCATCACACTTGACCTAATGAAGTATCGTAAGCCCTTTTAAGAAAATCGAAGAGAAATCATAGGCTTGTAACCTGGGCTAGAGGGAAAAGAGGAGGAGATACCTTTGGGATGCAGACTCCGGGGATGTTTGTTTTCCAGGGAGCTCAACCCTGTTCCATGCTCTCCTCACCAAGTGTCTGGAGAAGGAGGTCATGGCAGTGTGTCGATACACCGCCCGTCAGAACATTCCTCCTTATTTTGTGGCCTTGTTGCCACAGGAAGAGGAGCTGGATAAGCAGAAAATTCAGGTGACTCCCCCAGGTATGTGGAAGAGATCTTTTCAGTGCTTCTGAACCTTGCTCAGACTTTGGAATCCCTTATAGGATCCTAACTCAGACCTGCTCAACCAGAGTCTCCAGGAATAGGGTCTGGGAAATTTTAGGGTTTCACAGGTGAATTTGATGCAGAGCTAGGTAAAACTGCCAAATATGGTTGTGCAGTGCACGGCATGTGCAACTATGCAAGGCAGCTCTGCAGCCACCATTAAAGAATTGGCTGCATAGGGACTGTTGGCAGGTTACTGACAAAGTTTATGGCGCAACTGCTGCACCTTTACTAAATGCCATTGTTAGATACCTTTGCAGTGTTTGGTGTTTGGTTTACCCTCTGCATATACTAAGGCAATGAGGTAGAGCAGAAAGACTGTGGGTTTTGAAGTCAGACTTGACTTATCCTCCTTACGTGTGGGAAAGCTTACTTTCTCTTATTTCAGGCCCATCCCTGCCACTTGTTACCTGGCCGATTTGGGCATTCATTTAACCTTTTGACTTACATTCCGTATCTGCAAAGATGAGAATTCTGGAACATCTTACTTTTCGGTTGTTTCCCATGTGAAACAAGTTAATAACTGTGAAAGTGCCTAAGACAATAAGCCACGCTAATAAAAGTAAACTGTAAAGTAATTCTTCAAAAATGTTATATTTGGGGGCGCCTGGGTGGCTCAGTGGGTTAAGCCGCTGCCTTCGGCTCGGGTCATGGTCTCAGGGTCCTGGGATCGAGTCCCGCATCGGGCTCTCTGCTCAGCAGGGAGCCTGCTTCCTCCTCTCTCTCTCTCTCTGCCTACTTGTGATCTCTCTCTGTCAAATAAATAAATAAAATCTTTTAAAAAAAATGTTATATTTGGGTTCTTTTTTTAAAAAAAGATTTTATTTATTTATTTGACAGACAGAGATCACAAGTAGGCAAAGAGGCAGGCAGAGAGAGAGGAGGAAGCAGGCTCCCTGCTGAGCAGAGAGCCGGATGCGGGGCTCGATCCCAGGACCCCGGGATCATACCCTGAGCCGAAGGCAGAGGCTTTAACCTACTGAGCCACCTAGACACCCACTGAACCACCCAGGCACCCAAAAATGTTCTGTTTGTAACCCTGGTCATCAGGGTGCTGAGGAAGAGCTCTGTATGTCCGTCAGTAGGCGGCTGTCTCTCAGCTCCAGATTCCCCTGTTACACTCGGTGCTGCTGAGGCTGATGCTCTCCAGACCAGTTTCCTCCTCCACCCCTGACTGTCAGACTCTGTCACTAGTGGGTGCTCATGGGAGCCTCGGGCAGCGGAGAGCAAAGGGACTTGTTTCTTCCTTTTGCTCAGCACTGTTGGCCTTGCCAGCAAGGGCCCTTCCCCTGGCAGCAGTCGCTGGTTCCAGTCCAGATTTTCGAGTCTCTTAGAACCTGTTACAGGAACAGCCTGATAACCTTTCCTCTTTCCCTCTAACGTGGGTTGGGGGTGTGGGAACCGAGGGGAGAGGCTGAAGCGCAGAGGCGGGCCTCAGAAAGGGTGGGGGCGCTGCCCAGCTGGCTCGGGGTGTGTCAAGAAAGCCGGAGGCTGGAACCGACCGCCAGGCAGGTGAAGGGCCCTGGCGAGGAGCCATGGCGGGGGGAGGGGGCGGCAGGGACGGGAGGGCGCGGGAAGGGGTACTCCTCCCTCCCTGTCCGCTCTGCAGGCTCCAGAGGGAATCGGTCGGGCAGATGCTCACAGGGTCAGTTGGTAAAGGAGACGCAGGGGTGGCAGGGTCCCTGCCCCAGGGTCACAGATCATAGAAGGACAAACTTGGAGTTGAGAGACAAATGACAGCTCTGTAACTGGAACCTTCCATAAAGTCAAATCTCAGGAGGCTTTTCCCCCTTCCTCAGGCTTCCAGCTCGTCTTCTTGCCCTACGCGGACGATAAGCGGAAGGTGCCCTTTACCGAGAAAGTCATGGCGAACCCAGAGCAGATAGATAAGATGAAGGCTATCATTCAGAAGCTCCGTTTCAACTACAGGTGAGCGGTGGGTCCGTCTCAGGCTTTCTTCTGGAACCGTCTCCCGAGGTGAGAGGATTCTCTTACTCCCAGGCTGCTGCTGAGTATGGGGAGGAAGAGCGTTCAGGTTCTTTCTGTGCCCATGTCCCACCTCCTCTCCTTGGTCTTGTTTTCATACTTCCCCGGGCCTGCCTCCTCCCTGTCTCTCTGCCCTCTGCTTCTCGGGGCAGACAGGCACGTGGTGTTTGCCCTTATTTTATTTTTTTAAAGATTTTATTTATTTCTTTGACAGAGAGAGAAAGAGATCACAAGTAGGCGGAGGGAGGGGGGAGCAGGCTCCCCGCCGAGCAGAGAGGACTCTGGGATCGTGCCCTGAGCCAAAGGCAGAGGGTTAACCCACTGAGCCACCCAGGCGCCCCGGTGTTTGCTTTTAAATTAGCTTTTGGATTCCCAAAAAACTGAAAATTGAAGAGAAAAGTTGGTTCAAGAGACAATATTCCCTGCTATTTGATTTGGGCTGTTTGCCTCAGCCAGCCCCAGGCCTGAGTTGCCTCAGTCGGGTTTATTGAATAATTTTAAATTATTTTCAATGTTTTAATGTATTTGTGCTATTATGACTATTCCACTAGAAGTGACAGCTTCGAGAACCCGGTGCTGCAGCAACACTTCAGGAACCTGGAGGCGCTGGCTTTGGATCTCATGGAGCCCGAGCAGGTGGTGGATCTGACACGTAAGAAGGGTCGTGGCGGAGCTCCGTGGTTCTTTCCGTGGGAGCTTCTCGTAGCACTCTCGCTCCGGACCAGAAGGGTGGCTGCGTTTCCTTGCCCCCTCTCCAGACCTAGCCTCCTTGTCTGAGAGATGTCCTAGAACAGTGTCAGCTGCCGCAGGGCTGATTCGGCTGGTTCTGTCATGAGAGGAAAGTGCCAGGCTTCTGAGACCTGTCTTTGAAGGAGGCCACCTCATGACTCCGTGTTGGTAAAAGTAAAAAAAAAAAAAAAAAATCCGTAACATTTATTGAGCGCGCACTATGTGCCAGGCACTGTTGTCTTGTGTGTCGTTGACTCATTTAACTCTTTTTACTAACTGTGAGGTAGGTGCTGCTGTTGGCCTTGGTTTCTGGAGAAGAAAGTGATGGGCCGAGGCCCCAAGTCGTGGGCGGTGGATCCAGGTTTAGAGTCTGGGGAGTCTTGCCCCGACCCCTTGCTCAGCGCCACGGTGCCCGAGAGGATCCCGCTCGTGACCCTACGGTGGGGAGATCGGCCTGGCCCCCTCAGTCGAGCCCTAAGCTCGCTGCCCATCCCTTTCTTGATTGTGATTCTCTTACCTATTTCCCGAGAGCGCATGTGCGGTTTAGGGATGTCAGTACATGCCCAGCAGGAAACAGATGGGATTTAATGAAGGCTTTTGACAGGGGTTGAAAAGATCTGAACAATTCGTGCAGCCCATTTAGCTCCCCACTTACTAATCTGTCTTACGCTAGACCAAGCATCCCAGCTGGGAGAGCCAGTGCCCCCCGTGCAGGGGTGGGACTGTGAGCCGGATCTGGCTAGAGGGCAAGGCTGGGGTGATGTGGCCCATCTTCTTGGTGGCCTTGAGGTGACTCAGGAAGTAAGCGGCCTGCTCTCCAGCAAGGGGGTGAAAGACGTGGGCTTTGGAAACGGCCGATACAGATTTGAATCCCAGGTCGGCCACGTACCAGCTCGAGTAGGCTTGGGATCTCATTCATCTCATCTCCCTGAAACTCAGTTTCTTCATAGGGAAGATGGGGACAGTGGGATGTTCCTGTAAGGGATTAAGCACATCTCGATCCCAAGGCTCAGAAGTGCTCAGGACACAGCGGTCCCCCATTCCTCCGCAGCATTCTTAGAGCCCTTTCAGCTGTGCTCATGTCTCCTCTAACTCCCCCGCTGTCGGTGGTCTGGTCTGCTCCCACAGCCTCCAGCGTCTCTCACTTCCCCTCACTTCCACGACTCCCAAGCCTGTGTCCGCAGCCCTGTCCTTTCTGCTCGGCTCTGGCCCGGACCGCAGCCGCCCTGCCCAGCGGCCATCATGCCCTGGGACCCGGCTCTCCTACCGCTCAGACATCCCACAGCTTTGACTCTGTGCCCTTTTGTGTTCTTTATTCGCTTCTAATCTGGAGCGTCTCTGCTTCCCTCTGGCACAGTGATAGTGGTTTTCTCTCCATAAATCACTTACTGAAGACTTAGGATTGTTTTGTCGCTTTCTCCATTTGGCTTTGGGATGCCGCGCTGTCTTGGTTTTTCTCCTGGGCCCACAGTGACCCAGGATTCCATTGCTGGGCCTGCTTCCCTTTTTCTTCCTCCAGCCATGGGAGCACTCTAGATGACCTTGGGCCCCATCTTTCTCTGTCAACTTCACGTCTCCCGAAGTGGCCTCCGCAGGCTACCCCAGTGGTTCTGAGGGCGCTCCTCAGACCAGCAGCACTGGCATCGTCTGGAAACTTGTCAGAATTCCACTCTTGAGTCCTTTCCCA
Source organism: Mustela nigripes (assembly GCF_022355385.1). NCBI lineage: Eukaryota > Metazoa > Chordata > Mammalia > Carnivora > Mustelidae > Mustela > Mustela nigripes. The sequence goes on along the minus strand of NC_081562.1, from coordinate 6,922,651 downwards.
AGACCCAGCAATCTGTGTTTACAGTAAGCCTTCCAGGTGATCTGAGACATTCCCCCACCTCTAGCCTGCTCGTTCTCAACATTGGCCGTACAATAGGATCGTCTGGGAGACTTAAAAAACATCTGCCTCGTTAGGCCTCACTTGAAGACCAGTTAAATCAGAATCTCTGGGGGGAAGGGTTTGGGCATCAGTGGTTGTTTTTTTGTTTTTTGTTTTTTTTATTTGACACAGAGAGATCACAAGTAGGCAGAGAGGCAGGCGGGGGGCGAGGGAAGCAGGCTCCCCGCTGAGCAGAGAGCCCGATGCAGGGCTTGATGTCAGGACCCTGAGACCATGACCTGAGCCAAAGGCAGAGGCCCAACCAACTGAGCCACCCAGGCACCCAAAGATTTATTTTATTTTATTATATTTATTATTATTATTATTATTATTTTGTTGTTGTTGTTATTTGACAGAGCGTACAAGTAGGCAGAGAGGCAGGCAGAGAGAGGGGGGAAGCATTATCAGTGTTTTTAAAAGTCCTTAGCTGGGGCGCCTGGGCAGCTTAGTGGGTTAAGCAACTATCTTAGGCTCAGGTCATGATCCCAGGGTCCTGGGATCGAGCCCCACGTCAGGCTCCCTGCTCAGTGGGAAGCTCGCTTCTCCCTTTCCCTCTGCTGCTCCCCCTGCTTGTCCTCTTTCTGTCTGTCTCTCTCAGATTCTTAAAAAGAAGTTCTAGGTGGTTCCCAGGCTGAGAACCAGAGTTCTCACAGATCCTTGTGTAGTCTGGGACACGGGGCTTCTGACTTGGCCAGTTTGTCTGTGACGTCGGGCCAGGAGCTCCCCTCAGTACTTAGCAAACGTGGCCTGAGGAGATGATGAGGCACGATCTCGTGTTTGCCCTTGATGTGACACAGCTGACATCACAAGCCCCACAAACCATCTCTAATGGTAAGGTAACACCAGTACTGTCTTTCCCCCAGAGCGATCTTGCTCCTTTGTAGCGGTGTTTGGGAGGCCCCTGCCCTCCCAGCCAGCCACCACCTCCGCCCGCTGCCCCCACACCTCACGTTCCATCTGTGTGTCTGTCAGTTCTGCAGCTTCTAAGGTTTAGGCCCTGCTCCCCCTCTTCGGTCTTCCCCTCATTGGGTTCATACTCCACACACAGCTCCAGGGGAATCTTTCTAAAATGCTAGTGGGATCCTGTCGCCACCCTGTCCATACTCCTTCAGAGTTTCCCCACTGTTCTCAGGATAATGTCAAAGCCCCGGGCAGGCATTCAAGGCTTCCATGACTTCGCCATGACTGTCTTTCCGGCCTCCTCGCTGTCCTCCCCTCCTGACCTGCCTTCAAGCTGTATGTCATCTTCTTGCCCCTATGCCTTCTGCTTGGAATAGTATCTGCCTGAGGAGGAACACTCAGCTTTCTAGAACCAGCTGCGAGAGTCGTTCCTGACCCCTCCCGTGTTCCAGTGTTTCTCATTTGGTCCCCTCATGGCATGGCCACCTGCTGCATTTCTGTTTTCACCACCTCCTTACCCTGACCAGACTGTAAGCCCACTGCGGGTGCGGACTTTCGTTTGAAACCCCACAATCCAGCCCTGTTCGTGACTCTTACCACTGCCAGCTCTGTGGCCTTGAACAAGTCCTTCAACCTCTTGGCTTTCCTCTATAAAATGGGGAGACACATGTACCTACCCTCTAGAGGATTAAATTAAAAAACAAGTTTAAAGTATGTAGAAGGGTGCCTGGCTGTAGTAAGTGCTCATTAAATGCGGTTGTTAACGAGGTTCATGGAGAGAGGCTTCATGAACGTAGTCATGGCCAGATCAGGTGGCTCCTGGACCCTTCCTGACTCCCCCTGACCCCAGCAGTCAGGTACTTTCTCCTCTGGTCCCCGTAGGCTTGGAACTGGACAGAAAGCCAGGGCTTGTGACTCACCTGGCCACTTTTCCTGTGTTTGTATTTTCTAGTGCCTAAAATTGAAGCAATAGACAAAAGACTGGGCTTCCTGGTGAGTGAGTTTAAGGAGCTTGTCTACCCACCGGATTACAATCCTGAAGGAAAAGTTTCCAAGAGGAAGCAAGGTGAGGAGCTGGGTTATTTTTTAAAGTTGCCTTTATGGTCCTATCACAGAGGGTCATGTCCCTTCGGAAATTTCCATACAGGCCTACGCATTTCACACAAACATGTATTTCTATTCACATTGTTTCCTAGTCTATTTTGTTACGTAGCTACATACGGTGGGTACGTCACTGGATAGATGTTCACAGTTTATTCAGCTGAAGGGTAATGCCATTCAGCTTTTCTTGACGGATATGCTGCAGTGAACATGAACCCTTGTTGCGTTCCGGTGTGAGTGGACCCACCACTTACCCAGGATAAACTCCTAGTGGTAGTATTGCTGGGTCAAGGTGTCGCCATTTAAAATTCTGATCTGGGGACGCCTGGGTGGCTCAGTTGGTTAAGCAGCTGCCTTCGGCTCAGGTCATGATCCCAGGGTCCTGGGATCGAGTCCCGCATGCGGCTCCTTGCTTGGCGGGGAGCCTGCTTTTCCCTCTGCCTCTGCCTGCCTCTCTGTCTGCCTGTGCTCACTCGCTCTCTCTCCCTCTGTCTCTGACAAATAAATAAAATCTTTAAAAAAAAAATAAGTAAATAAAATTCTGATTGGGGGGCACCTGGGTGGCTCAGTGGGTTGAAGTCTCTGCCTTCGGCTCGGGTCATGTTCCCAGGGTCCTGGGATCGAGCCCCGCATCGAGCTCTCTGCTCAGCGGGGAGCCTGCTTTCCTTTCTCTCTCTCTGCCTGCCTCTCTGCCTACTTGTGATCGCTGTCTGTCAAATAGATAAATAAAATCTTTAAAAAAAAAAAAACATAAAAATAAAATTCTGATCGGAATTGCCAGTTGGCCTCCGAAAAAGTGATGCAGTTTATACCCTGTTCAAGAAAGGGTGTGTGGAAAAAAAAAAAAAAGAAAGAAAGAAAGGGTGTGTGTATTTCCCTACATTTCTCACCAGAACTGGACCTGATACACTATTTCTTTTTTTCACAAAGAATACTAGAGGGAAAATTACATCCTGTGTTCATTTGCAATTCTCTAGTTAGCAATGAAATCTAGTTTAGTTTTGTTTTTTCAATGTTAATTAAAAAAAAATTTTTTTTTTTTTTTTTAAATTTTAAATAAACTCCATGCCTAGTGTGGAGCTCAGTGCGGGGCTTGAACTCATGACCCGGAGATCAAGACCTGCGCTGAGATCAAGAATCGGACACTTAACTGACTGAGCCACCCAGACATCCCAGATGAGATGTGGTTTTCTTGGACTTTTTATTTCTGTGAACTTCCAGGGATTGGCTCTAACCATTTTTTCTGCTGGACTATCCTTTTTCTTGCCACTAGACCCCAAATACTCTTCACTGTGACTCTCACCGTTTTCAGGGCAGCGTGTTGTGAGTTCCTCGGCATGTGACAATAGTTCTGGCTTAGGCTATAATTTGGGGGGCTGTTTGTGGTCTAGTAAAGCCAAGTGGGGGCTTGCTTGCCTAGCAGCCCTACAAGGAAGTGGAGTGGTGAGAGCCTAGGTTGGTGGCCAGGGAGCGTGTTCTCTCTGCATCCGAAGGAACTCGTATAGTGCCTGTGTGAACTGCTGTCCTCACTCCTCACACCTGTGCACACCTTTGTGATGTACGCGTTGGTCCACCGCCCTGCGCACTTTGAGATCACCTAGCATGATGTCTAAGTCCTTTACACAGCCCTTGGTAAGTGCTTTTTGAATGAAGGAAGGAGCGAATGACTTACTCAGAGTGAACACCAATTTTGGGTAAATTGTGGCACTTAAACTACTTTGAACTCCCTTCTTGGTGTGGGACTTTATGCTTAAATGAAGCTGCTTTATCAAAACACCCTCCAGGGGCGACTCGGTGGTGCAGTTGGTTAACCATCCAAATCTTGGGTTCAGCTCAGGTCCTGATGTTGGGCTTATGGGATCGAGCCCCATGTTGGGCTCAGTGTGGAGTCTGCTTAGGACTCTCTCCCTTTCACTCTGCCCTTCCCTCCCGCATCTCTCTCCCTCTTAGATAAGTAAATCTGAAAAAAAAAAAAAAAAAACAAAACTCAGAAAACCAAAAACCACTCTTCCGTGGTGTTCTAGGTGGACATCACAGCCTTATGGAAAATGGTTAACTGCAGCCCAGATCATAGGAGGGTCCCTGTGCAGTGTAGCTGGGATGCTGCTGGTGGCATTAACAGTCATTCCCTCCTGACCTTTTCCCCCAGATGATGAAGGTTCTGGAAGCAAAAGGCCCAAGATGCAGTTATCTGAAGAGGATCTGAAGGCCCACGTGAGCAAGGGCACGCTGGGTAAGCTCACTGTGCCCGTGCTGAAGGAAGCCTGCAGGGTGTATGGGTTGAGGGGCGGATTAAAGAAGCAGGAGCTGCTGGATGCACTTACTAAGCGCTTCCAGAACTGACCAGCCAGCCAGCCCCCTCCTTCTGCACTCTAGCCAGGCTGCCTGGTTTTGTTCTCGAGTTGAAACCGGTTTCTCCTGAGCCAGGAAGAGTCTGCCTGTTATAAGCCAAGGACTTTACATTTATGAGATGTTCCGTTGCCATGGAAACAGCATAGCCTTCTCACTTTGCTTTGCTTTATTGTCTGAATAAAGAGCCTTAACTTTGTACTATATACTGTTCTTCAGTATGATGCAGAAGCATGTGTCTGCCTCACCTCCAAAGATCACTTGCTTTTGGCTTGTTAGCTTAATGTTCTCTCCCATTAGGAACATATCATCATCATAACGGAAGCAAATCTCAGTGAAGGCAGGGGGCAGTGTGACAGTTAAGGGCAGGTTGATATACTTGAGGGATGACAAGCCCCAGCAATATTCATCCGTGCTCTGGCTTCCCACCTGTTTTTCCTTTCATTGCATCTTAATATAGATCTAAAGATCAGATTTCTGGAAGCAGTAAGTATGTAACATTTCTAATTCTGGTACCATTTGCTTCATCAGTAAATAGCCCCCTTCATGCTGCTTTAAGATGTTCATGTGACATTCAGGTATATGAAGAGATGTACATTTTTTTTTTTAAGATTTTATTTATTTATTTGACAGAGATCACAAGAAGGTGGAGAGACAGGCAGAGAGAGAGGAGGCGGCAGCTCCCTGCTTAGCAGAGAGCCCAGTGTGGGGCTTGATCCCAGGGCCCTGGGATCATGACCCGAGCCGAAGGCAGAGGCTTTAACCCATTGAGCCAGCCAGGTGCCCCTATATGTACATTTTCTGTTGCCCTGAGGATTTGGGTACCAACATACGTGAAGTGAGTTATTTCTATTTTTCAGGGGAGCTATAGTAAGATGAGGAGAGTTCCTAGGAAGGAGCAGGGCAGGGTGTCTTTCTCTTTGTGTCCCCTCTGCCCCCCACATGCCATCCCTCTTCTATCCTCCCTGTCCCTTTCCTGCTCTTTCTGCTCTACTGCTTTTGAAGAATTAGCCTGCGAGAAGGAAGGAAAGCATCTGGAAGGGTTGAGATTCAGAGTTCGTAGGTCTTGTGTCTTTTAGGACCAGAGTGAGCATCTCATGAGACATAGGAGGGGTCAAATTACTCTTGTAAGAGAGTTTTTGGTTTTAGATGCTTTGGTCTCTGAGGATTATAAGGGTTTTTGTGTTGTTTTTACTTGGAAAGCAGATGTTACGTTCTTGTTTGCCTTTCTCTCTGCGGGGGAGAGAACTTAATTCTCCAGTTAGAAGAGGTGCTTTTGAAGACACAGCAAGATGATGCAAAGTCATTTAATATAGTCAGTGCTCGTTCTTGTTGAGAAATTAGACCATCGCTCTTAAATGCAGCATGCTCGGAAACCCTAAGTTCTAGAGGATGTTACTAGGACTACAAAGATAGATAGGAATCTAGGCCAGTCACAAGTAGGAGAGTAAGAATGAGTACCATTGCTGAGCCTTTTTTTTTTTTTTTTTAAAGATTTTTTATGTATTTATTTGATAGAGAGAAATCACAAGTAGATGGAGAGGCAGGCAGAGAGAGAGAGAGGGAAGCAGGCTCCCTGCTGAGCAGAGAGCCCGATGTGGGACTCGATCCCAGGACCCTGAGATCATGACCTGAGCCGAAGGTAGCGGCTTAACCTACTGAGCCACCCAGGCGCCCGAGCCTTTGTTTTAAACCCTGGATTTCCTAGCTAGTGAGGAGGAGCCCTAGAGTGAAATCCCGGCTTTTCTATGCACTCCTGGAGAACCTGACTCAAGTCCAGGCTCCATTCCCTCAGTTCTGTTTTCAAAGTGTTGAGAAGGAAAGAGCTCAAGGTAGTGTGATGTTAGAAAAATAACCGTCTGAGGTGTGTGATACACAGCCGTGCTATGATCTCTCTGAGTGAACTGACCACCTTGCGATCCCTACTGTTGATCCTCCAGGAGAGAAGAAATACAACCAAAGCGTAATTTGGTGCGGCTTTAAATCAGATTTAGTAAATGTGCATCTTAGCTCCCTCACATACATACAAGTGAGCGTGAGCAATTTCTCTGGCATTTTCGAGCTGCAGTTTCCTCATATTTATTATAAGAATGATACTGCGGAATGGTGAAAATAGAAAACATGTAACACGCTGCTTAATAGGTACTAGCTCTGACCCTTCTGGCTGCAAACACGCTTCAGTCCACCAGGGGGTGGTGACGTGCCCGGGTTGGGGGGGGTCGTGGAGAGCCAGTGGCGATATGGGCGTGCATGCGCGTCCCCGCGGGAAGGGTGGGGTCACCACGTCTTGGTGGATTGGCCAGCAGCCTGGGCAGGTGATGGAGCAGCGGTGGGCAGCAGCTGGAGAGCACGAATACCTCTGGCCGAAGCTACAGCAAGCGAAGGTATGCGCATGTGCATTTATACTTCGAGGCCAGATGCAGAGGGAACATCTTATGGTGTCTTGTTTTAATGTCTTATTAAAATATCAGAAGAAAAGGCAGGACCACAAACTCTGGGGAGAGATTAGTCATCCACTTCCTCTCCCTCCGCTCATCCAGTCCGTGCAGGGGGCGGGAACACACCCCGGCTACACTCAGACGACTATCCAGCCTTTCTAGTTTTAGTGCAAAGTGTCCCTGAATATGGAATAATTCTTATTGTAACTGATTGCATCACCTGTGAAAGCCAGTCCCACGTAGGATTTACTTCTGGCCACTCTGAAGCAGCCGGGAACATTTCCCTTGTGGGCCCTGCCAGCACCTCTGGTGTTCGCATGGCCCTGCAGTTTTGACGTAGTCATATTTATTGCTGTGTTGACTGGACAGCCTTACCCTCTCAGTCACCAACCCCCACAACCTTAGTTGTCTGTTCCTGTGTAACAGATCAGCCCAAAACTTGGCTTAAAAACAATGAATACTTACTGTTTCTTAGCATTTCTGTGTGTGAGGCATCTGGGGAGCGGATAGGCTGGCTTGAAGTCAATCATGAGGTTGCATTCAAGATGTCGGTCAGGCCTACAGTCCTCTGAAAGCTTGACTGAGGCTGGAGTATCCATTTACAAGATGGCTGATTAATCTTTTAAATTTTCTGTATCTTGTTTTGACATCTGGGACGGGAGGGTGCTTTTAGGCCCGGGGAGAGACTGCCCCTCCCAAAGCTAGCTAGTTTGTGAACGCAGTAAATGATGTATTTACCAGCACGCCTCTCATGCAAGCCAGACACCTTACCAACATTGTCCCTGCCCTAAATCATCCCAGAGCCAGCTGCTAGGCGACTCAAAACCACTCTTAGAGCCCAAAGCCCACCGGCGTTGTTCAGACTGGCAAATCCTAAGCTGTTTTACTCTGCCCTGTCTTGCCTTTACCACAGAAACCCAAATAAAGCCTGGCCTCAGCTTTCCCCTTGCTCTTGCTTCTACCACCGGACCAAATCCTGGGTGCTTCCCCTGTGGCTCTGTGTGGTATGGCATGTCCCCTTCTCTTGGGAAATGTAAGTGGTAAATTCTTCCAATGGCATCAACCTCTTCTCCTCTTTAATTTGTACTCACCTCTGTAAACTAAGATCCTGTGAGTACAGATGAGACAGAGGGTCATTGCCATGGCTGGCAATTAGCGTTAGCTGTTGACTAGAAGCCTTTGGACCTCTTCACAGATTGCTTAAAGGACTTTGTAACACGATTATGACTTCCCTCGTAGCCAGGGATCCAAAGACATGAAGGCAGAAGCTGTAATGTCTTCTGGAACCTTGGAAGTCACATCATTCTGCCATGTTGGTCATGTGGTCCAACTCTGAGTTGGTGTGGCCTGAGGGCCCACAATTCACAGGGGAATGAATTCCAGGAGGTGAGGATCACTGGGGCCCATCTTAGAGGCTGGCTGCCATAGGATATCATGGAAAATATTGACTGGCTACTCTCTTTTTCTTCCTTTGGAAGAGGTGAGGCAGTTATACCCACCCATCCAACCCCCACCATAAACAGATACATCTGCTAAGTCAGAGGCGCATACCTGATTTTTCAAAATGTAGCTTAGCTGACACTGAGAGGGACTCAGGGATATTAAGTGTCTAGAACAAGCTCCCCTTCCTTCCTCATCAGTTTGGGACTAAAAATAATGGAAATTTATTGTTTAGTGCTTAACATGCTACAAATGACCTTTAGCAAGATCATTATTGCAAATGTAAAAAACATTCCTCAATCATGGGTCCTCTCGGGAAACTTAGGCTAAAACAGGAGTTACTAACCAGTGTTCTTTGGGGGTCAGAAGACCCTTTCGGACCTGATGAAAGCCACTGGATTCTCTCCAGAATGTTTATATGCAAAAATTTTGCAACCAACTTCATAGATGGCTGGATGGAAGTTACTAGATGTCCTTGCTTGCATGTCTGGCTTTAGGAATTACTCATTCTCCACTTTTGGAGCATCTGTGTTAGGGCACTACCACGGGTGCTAGGGCCTCACACAAGTTCCCGCTTGCTCACGAGGGTAATAATCAGAAAACAAAACCCTGATACTAGTTAAGGACAAGTTAAAAATCAAATGTTGCAGTGCTGGGGGAAAGAGAAATAAGGTAGTTTGTACCTCAGGCCCTCCGTAAGGGATAACTTGAATCAAGACTGGCATGAGGAGAAAGCCACCAGTGCAGTAAAGGAACACCAAATACAAGAAGAAAGTAGGTTTGGAATGTTGGAGAAACCAAATGTGAAACACTGAGTGAAGACAGAACATGGCAAAGTGGCAAGCACAGGACAGGCAGCGGAGGCCGCTCGGAGCAGGGGAAAAGAACCAGTTTTTTCCGCAGGATCGCAGACGAACATCCTGCCCTTCGAAGACTTCCATTGTGGCTGTGGCAACTGGGCTAACACTCCAGGGTCAACTGGGCACTAGGGGTGAAGGTCCTAGGAGTCCCTGCCCCACCGCACTCCTTAGGGCTCTAGTGGAGATGGAGGTTTCCACCTAGGTGGAGATCCAGACTTCCTGATTTTTTTGCATCCCCCAAATTACTTCTGTCTTTTAAAGTATAATTATAAATGTATGGGCACCACAAAAGATAGTAAGCATCTCGGACTCCACCATCCACAAATATATAACTGCTAGGGATGGGAGCCTGGTGGGCACAAACAGGCCTTCGCAGGATGGGGTGATTTCCAGGTTTCCTGCAGATGCGCCCAAGCTGGTCGAAAGGACACTAAATAAAATCCTCACTCATCCCGCCATTATGGTATCCAGTTATCTACACTTCGGGAAAAAAACCTCTTGCTGAGGGACATAGACCTCATAGTGCTGACCCTAAGAGAACGGGGAGAAGAGGCAGGTGAGGTGGCAGGGGCTTCGATTATCACCTTCCCCTCCCCCCATCTTACATATGCCAAAGGCTACTAGGTAGGAGCCCTCATTCTGCAACAGTTCTCAACTAGGGGGACTTTGCCACTAGGGGACATCTGGCACTGTCTTAGAGGTGGGAGCCTGGTCCTGACTGCTGGTAGGTAAAGGCCAGAGATGCTGCTGAAAGTTCAGCAGACAGGGCAGCCCCTTATTGTGAAGAGTTCTCCAGCTCCAAAAGGTCAGCGGTGCCGTGGCCGAGAAACCCTTTGTAGCCTGAGAGCAGCACCTCAGTGACAGAGTCTGTACAAGACACATGCAGCGACCAGAGATCAACCGAGGTGCTGGCTTTTCCACACCTCCTTGGTACAAAGTTTATGAAGCTGTGACCATTCTGATAATGCTAAGCAGTCCTTTGTTCAGGCATTAGCTAACTACATACCAAGACTCACACTTATCTTTAAATTGGAATATGAATATATTTCTTTATTAGGATGCTCACAAGAATGACACGCTAGCACTGTTCTTCTTAAGTGGTAAAGAATACATACATCTGACCTACGTCATGGCAGGGAACTGGAGTAGGGCTCTCAGAGCTGGTGCCAAGTGTCCACGGCAGACATCTCCATTCACGAGAGGATGCTTTCTTGATTCCAACGTCTCTGCTGTAGCTTCCAGTCAGGTCTCTGTGACTTGCCCAGACTTCTTCATTCCAGCATCAGCTGACCCTCTTTTTTCTAGCCCCTCTGGACTCCTTCAAGACCGAGGTCAGCTGCCTCATGTCTACCTGGCCCAGGCAGCCTCTCGAACTCTGCAGCACATCTCTTTGGTATGCTGCTGCCCCGCCACCCTCCGGGGCATGGCTGGGAGTTGGGGAAGAAGGGGAATAACATCACATGACCAAAGCAGACAGCAGGGGTATACTGGCAAATGACTCTTGGACATACACCTAAGAACCTCACGGAATACATGCTTTCTCCCCAAATGATACATAACTCCCCGAGGGCAAACACATATGGAATGATTCCGTACTCCAGGCACAAGGGATACAAAGTGAATGGCGTGTACATCCATCAAGCCCTACACACAACAGGAAGTGAGCGCCTGAATGTTGGAACCAGATCTCTAACCAGGCTCTTCCCTGCCTTTGCATGGTGTCACCACTCTGTTTCCGCCCGTTTTCGGCATTAGTTCATTTCTCAAAAGAGGACGGGACGGCAGAGAGAGTAGAATGAGACCAGGGGTGAGGTGAGGGATTCGTATATGAAAAACCACCTATAAAACAAAACAAAAATAATACAAAAATGCAAACCCCAGATTTAGTACTAGAATACAACGAGAAGGGAGCTGGAGAAACCACATGCGGACACAGACGGTGTGATACGCAACCCCAGGGGGAGGACTCAGTGAGGAGTGGGGCAGAGGCCACGGGTTTAGACTAAGAGCCTTTCGATGGACTGCTGAATGGACTGGATCTGCTGCTTCAGCTGGGAGCCTTCTTTGATGGTGACAGAACAGGCGATGACAGGCCTGGACACCCCGCAGGCCCGCCCCAGGGCCTGCTTGGAGCGCACGAACACGTAGGGCACATTCTTATCCTCACAGAGCAGCGGAAGGTGCAGGATGATTTCCAGGGGCTCCGCGTCTGCAGCCATCACGATGAACTCAGAGATGCCTCTGTTGAGGGTTTTGGTAGCTGAGGAGAGGACGGGAGGTCAGTAAATGACTGAGGGGGTGTGGGGGGTGGGCACGAAAGCTCTAACAAAGCAATTTCCAAGAAAAAGAAACAGGTGCAAGAGAACTGGGCAAAAATCCCTAGGCACAAGCAATTTTGTGTGTCCTGTAGTGGCCTTGGGAAGTGATAAGGGATTTAAGCATCAATTAGCCATCCTCCATGCCTTTCTCAAACCCTACATTGAACCCATCAGTTCTGTGAACACACATCCTGAGACAGACCACTTCTTTCCTCTCCTTGGCTACCACACTTGCCTAAGTCACCACCATCTCTTGCCTGGTAGACAAGAACAGCTCTCACACAAGCTCTGCGGCACAGCACTTCTCACGCTCTGCGATCAAGGAAGGATCCAGGGTATTGCCATCCCGGTTCCTCAAGAGCAGTATTTCTGGAAAGCTCACACTACATGCAACTTACCAAGCAACATCAGCACCCACAGCATTGTTTGGCCACTGCAGCCCAGTGCTAGGGCCCAGTTTTTGTTAATGCTGAAGTACTGAGGAGACCAGAGACTCTGGAGTCACAATGGCCATGTCCAAATCCTGACTCTCCTACTTATCACAAGGTAAATGCTGCAAAATGTTACCAACTGGTGGATCTAAAATCATTCTCAGTCCATTAACTTTTAGCATCTACTGCCAAAATGCTGCTCTTAAGTCCATCCACTGGTTCCAATCAGGAGTCTCCAGCCCTCTTTCCAAACTGGAAATCTAAGCCAGAGACAGGGTCTTTATCACTCTACCTCAAGCACTCTCCAGCTGCCTTACCTTCATTGGCTCCTTTCCGAAGCTGCTTGTAGTTACATGATTGCTGAACAAGGTCCAGTAGTTTCTTGGTAAGGTGGGCGTCTGCGAGGGGGTAGGCCTTCGGATTCACATCAGCCTCAGTCTATGGGATGTGAATTGGGGGTGTGAGGGGGGTAATCATTAAAGCATCAGTTAAAACTGAACCAGAAGTTGTTCCAGACAAGTCACAAAACACTTCAGTTAAGAGAGACAATGATTAGCTTCAAAAAATTTTAGCAATTACCCAGTCCAATGATGTACACTAAAGCTTATATTCTTTTATGTGCCTCTCTTTTCCTTGGTAATATTATAGCAAATGGATTACAAATAAGTTCTCTGAGCTCAGTATCCACTTGAGTCATACATATTTACTGAATTAAAATGAAGGTATAATTTATACAAATGTAGCACAGACTTTTCTCTCTCCATTCCCCATTCAATATTCAAATCTTCTGTCCTAAGAATCCTGGTTTCCAAAACATCTTTTCTCCTTTATCTGATCTGTTAATACATACAAAATGGCTGGTGCCAACAAAATGGTTGGTACCTCTGCCAACAAAATGGTTGGTACCTCTACCAACAAGCTCACCAAGGTTGAAATTTCCTTTTGTTCTAAGAATATATCTGACTAGGGTCATCTATATTATAGAGTATATATTCACCCACATAGACAGTATTATATTCAAGTTATTCCATTTTTTCCCTGTGGTTATCAATCTGATACAAATTGGGTTCCTTTGTATTCAGCTTGCTTAAAGAACTAAGATCTTACTTTTCAAATCTGTAAAATATCTATGTTTTCAAAGTAAAAGCTATGTTAGTGAGCTAAAAGTGTTCTGAAAACTGGTAAACAGTAAAGCATTTATTCCCACCTTTCCTACACAGACTGTATCACAGGGTAACAAAAAGATGCCAACATTCTCTTGTATTATTATTCCACCTAATAAAGAAGGACAGATTCAATCAAATCCCACCATCCTACAACACATATTCACCAGGTAATTGACTTAGACATAAATCAATGGATCCAGACACTGATTAACAGCCACCAACATCGTAAGATGCCATGTGATCAGTACCCCCCTTGAAGAACGAAATATCTATGTTCAGGTTGTCTTGGGGGGGGGGGGGGGGGGGGCACAAATGGGAAGAAAAAAAATCTGCTCAAGCCTTTGACTCTAATATTAGATATTTACTGGTATGGAAGTATTAAATTCAGGGGAATTATAATGGTGTTGCAGTTGCTAAAACGTATTTTACACATATTTAATATCTATGAATAAAATGCTAAGTCATTGGCTTTGCTTCAAAATAACATAGGTACGGAACGAACTGGGGTCTGCTTATACCATTCCTTCCTCCTCACCCCTACCTCTCCAGTTTAACAATTTTCATGAATTTCTCATTTGTTTTCCCTAGGATTCTTTTTACAACTATTTTGCATATAAAATTCAGGAGCGCTCCACGTTATCATCGCAACAAGCGGTTCGCCCCGGCGGTCCGACCTAACCCTGGATCTGGGAGCTGGACCGCGGTACGCGGCACGCGGCACCGCAGTTCTAGGTGGCGACCCCGTGGGTGATGGCCCGGTGGGAACACTCACCATCGCGTCCGTCTCGGTGGTCTCCTGCCCGATACCGCAAGGACACAGAAATGACCCACCCGCAGAGAAGCCGGAAGTGATGTAGGGATGACGTCAGCGGAAGTGACATCAAGAGCGAGATTGCACCAAAACGCCCGGTCCCTAAACCACTGCAGTGGTCCCCGATGAAGTGGTATTGAGGGCTGGAGATCCCGGAAGGTCTTATATTTGGTCCGGTGTTCTCCATACACTCTCGAATCCGCCTCTCAAGGCCCATAAAAATCTGCTGGGATAATCTGATTTGCAGATTTGCTATAATCCCAGTTGCGGTAAGACTTTTAGGATGCACAATCTGTCAATCACTTTATATATACTCAGTACCTTCCTTTCCTCCCTTCCTCTCTCTCTCTCTTTCTAAAAGATTTTTATTTGACAGCGAGTGAGGAAACAAGCAGAGGAGTGGGAAAGGGAGAAGCAGGCTCCCCGCGGGGCAGGGAGCTCCATTCGGGGGGCTCGATTCCAGGACCCTGCGATCATAACCTGAGTGGATGGCAGACGCTTAACGACTAGAGCCACTCAGGCACCCCAACTCAGCACCTTTCAATAAGGCTTTACGATTTTCCCAGAAGGCTTAACATCTTTTAGATTTACTCCTAGATATTTCAGGCTAAGAAAATTCACTTTATTAATTAAAAAATTCCCTTTATTTCCTACTATATTAAGAATGTCTCTGAAACTAATGATGTACTATCAGTTGGATAACTGAATTTAAATAAAAATTTTTTTTTAAAGAATTTCTTCTTTGTTGGGGTACCTGGGTGGCTCAGTGGGTTAAAGCCTCTGCCGTGGGCTCAGGTCATGATCCCGGAATCCTGGGATCGAGCCCCACATTGGTCTCTCTGCTCAGCGGGGAGCCTGCTTCCTCCTCTCTCTCTGCCTGACTCTGCCTGCCTGTGATCTCTGTGTCAAATAAATAAAATCTTAAAAAAAAAAAAAAAAAAGAATTTCTTCTTTGTTAAACAAATTGGTGTTGAATTCTATCAGATTTTTTTGGTGCTAAACTGACACAGATTAAAAAGGCTTTCTTCCTTTAATTTTTTGAGTTTTTCTAATGTTAAACCAATGTTGCATTCCTGAGATAAAATCAACTTAAATAGGCTTTCTTATTTTATTTTATATCCATTAGCTAATAGACTTAAAGATTTCTTGGTGGGCAGGAATGATAAAAATGTTCTAAAATTTTACAGCAAGTTGCACAACTCTGTCAGTATATGAAAAACCACTGAACAATATACACTTCAGATGATGAACTTTTTATAGTACATAAATTATCTCAATAAAGCTATTTTCAAAATCAGGTATAGGATTTTTCTGCATGAAAAAAAACTTTAATTTTGTTTCTTTACTCTTCAGTTTTAAGAGTTTATTTATTTATAAAAGATTTTATTTATTTGACAGAGAGAAGTGAGAGGGCGCGCACAAGCGGGGGTGGTGGCAGAGAAGCAGACTTCCATGCTGAGCAGGGAGCCCAATGTGGGGCTCGATCCCAGGATCCTGGGATCAAGACCTAAGCTGAAGGCAGATGCTTAACGGACGGAGGCACTCCTTAAGTTTTATTTCTACTTAAATTGTTTTTGATTCATTTTTTTCAGGCATTTATTCACTTCATCTCAGTTTCTATATTTATATGTATCAAAGTGTTCATAATATCCTTTTTAATATCTGCAGATTATGTCTCCTTCATGTTTGCTACCGCTTACTTATACCTCTTGTGCTTATTTTCTTGATTAACCTCACCAGAGGGGACTTTTCAAAGAAAATCTTCTGATTCTGTGTTTCCAGGAACAATCAGATCTATTTGCTTTTTCAATAATTTCTGCTTTTGTTTTGTATTTTGTCCTTTTATTCTTTTCCTACCTTTTATAGTTCCTTTCCCTCCAACTTAAGCATTTTAAGTTTCAGGTAATATTTTAGCTAATTCCTACATGCTCTGGTGTGTGGTATTCTCATTCTTGATGAGTTGTTTTCAAATTTCTATTACAATTTTATTTACTAGATTCACTATGACCACTAGATCGAGTTTATTGATGGTGTTGTTCAAATCCTCTATTATCATACTGATGTTCTGGCTTTACCATCTATCATTTATATACTTAAATGCTATATAACTGCATTTTTATCTATTTCTTCTTGTAATTATGTCATTTTTATTCATACTTATTTTTTAAAGATTTATTTATTTGACAGAGAGAGATCACAAGTAGGCAGAGAGGCAGACAGAGAGAGGAGGAAGCAGGCTCCCTGCCGAGCAGAGAGCCCGATGTGGGACTCAATCCCAGGACCCTGAGATCATGACCTGAGCTGAAGGCAGCGGCTTAACCCACTGAGCCACCCAGGCGCCCCATACTTTATTTTTTAAGCCACTTTATCTTCACAGATGCATTTCATCCTTTTTTTTTTTTTTTAAAGATTTTATTTATTTATTTGACAGAGAGAGATCACAAGTAGATGGAGAGGCAGGCAGAGAGAGAGAGAGGGAAGCAGGCTCCCTGCCGAGCAGAAAGCCTGATGCAGGACTCGATCCCAGGACCCTGAGATCATGACCTGAGCCGAAGGCATCGGCTTAACCCACTGAGCCACCCAGGTGCCCCTCATCCTTTTTTTTTTTTTTTTTTTGTAAAGAATTTTATTTACTTGGGGCGCCTGGGTGGCTCAGCTGTTAGATGTCTGCCTTTGGCTCAGGTCATCGGGCCCAGTCCTCATTGGGCTCCCTGCTCAGAGGGAAGCCTGCTTCTCCCTCTCCCACTCCCCTGCTTGTGTTCCCTCTTTCTCTCTCTGTCAAATAAGTAAATAAAATATTAAAAAAAAAATGTTTAGGGGCACCTGGGTGGCTCAGTGGGTTAAAGCCTCTGCCTTCAGCTCAGGTCATGATCCCAGGGTCCTGGGATCAAGCCCTGCATGGGCCTCTCTGCTCAGCGGGGAGCCTGCTTCCTCCTCTCTCTCTGCCTGCCTGACTACTTGTGATTTTTGTCTATCAAATAAATAAGTAAAATCTTTAAAAAAAAAAAATTTTTTTTTAAATTTATTTGAGAGAGAGGGCGCCTGGGTGGCTCAGTGGGTTAAGCCGCTGCCTTCGGCTCAGGTCATGATCTCAGGGTCCTGGGATCGAGTCCCGCATCGGGCTCTCTGCTCAGCAGGGAGCCTGCTTCCTCCTCTCTCTCTCTGCCTGCCTCTCTGCCTACTTGTAATCTCTCTCTGTCAAATAAATAAATAAATCTTTAAAAAAAAAAAAAAAATTTATTTGAGAGAGAGGAAGAGGGAGAGAGCAAGCAAGCATCAGCAGGGGAAGGAGAGGGAAGCAGATACCTCGCCAATCCCAGGCGCTGATCCTAGAACCCCATAATCTTGACCTGAGCCGAAGGCAGATGTTTAACCAACTGAGCCACCCAGGCATCCCTGCCTTTCACCTTAAACCCCATTTCTTTTTTTTTTTTTTTTTAAGATTTATTTATTTATTTGACAGACAGAGATCACAAGTGGACAGAGAGGCAGGCAGAGAGAGAGAGAGGAGGAAGCAGGCTCCCCGCCGAGCAGAGAGCCCGAAGCAGGGCTCAAACCCAGGACCCCGGGATCACGACCTGAGCCAAAGGCAGAGGCTTTAACCCACTGAGCCACCCAGGCGCCCCTTAAACCCCATTTCTTTATGATGTTTACAGAGGATACACCATACCTTTTAACTTGGCAAACATTTACTATTCCTTTTACTTTAATGTGTCTTAATTGGAGCACTTGGTCTCTTTCTATATTTACATAAGTACTGATATGTTCGGTTCAAATACTTCTTTTGTGCCTTCTATTTGTTTCTATTGATATGTTTCTTTTTCTTTCTTTCTGTCCTTTGGGTTTATTATTTTTTCACACTACTATTCCATTTACTGGTTTGGACTTTAAGTCTGTATTCTTTTAGTGGCTACCTGAGAGATTACAACACAGGTCTTTGACTTATCAAAATCTAATGTTCATCAACACTAAAGGATCCGATACTTTAATTCAACTCCAAAAAGTGCTCGCTTCAGCAGCACATATACTAAAATTGTAACGATACAGAGATTAGCATGGCCCCTGCGCAAGGATGACATGTAAATTCATGATGCGTTTCATATTTTATTTTTTTAAAAAGATTTTATTCATTTATTTGACAGATCACAAGTAGGCAGAGAGGCAGGCAAAGAGAGAGAGGAAGAAGCAGGCTCCCTGCTAAGCAGAGAGCCCAATGCAGGGATGGATTCCCAAGACCCTGGATCATGACCTGAGCCAAAGGCAGAGGCTTTAACCCAATGAGCCACCCAGGCGCCCCCATATTTTTTAAGAGACTCGATCTCACAAAACAAACTGGGGGTTCCCAGGGGGAGGGAGAGGGTGGTGGGGTTATGGACATTGGGGAGGGTATGTGCTATGGGGAGTGCTGTGAAGTGTGTAAACCTGGCGATTAACAGACCTGTACCCCTGGGGCTAATAATACATTATATGTTTATAAAAAAATAAATTATTTTAAAAAATCACTTCGAAAAATATACTTCAAAAAACTGTTACCTATTTTTTTTTAAGACTGATTGATCGATCTATCTGTCAGAGAGAAAGCACAAGCAGAGGGAGTGGCAGGCAGAGGTTGAAATAGGCTTCCTGCCAGAGCAAGGAGCTGGTTGCAGGACTTGATCCCAGGACCCTGGAATCATGACTGAGCTGAAGGCAGCTGCTTAACCAAATGAGCTACTCAGGCATCCCCATCAGGTATTTCCAATACAGTTCCAACAACCCCTCTCTGGAATTTAGGATTCTCAACTCTTAACAAAATATTAAATGCATAAAAAGGGAAGAATTCAGGAGCCCCCAAAACCATCAAAGAGGTCTCACCTTATCGTTTTAATTATAATCAACAATAAAAGGTCGGCTCATACATAGCAACTGAAATTTCCTTAGTGTGTATTTATTCACCTTTTAATTTTTTCTGAGGGTTATTTAAATGGAGTGAAGGAATAAAATCATACTGCTAGCTGATTTTCATCCCTAACATGACCCCTTTGGTCTCCCTGTATATCAGAGAGCCAAAAATACCCCGCAAAGTTTTGATTCAACAATTAACACTGCATGCGCATTAACACCCTATTAAGCATTAGGATTAGCTTAGTTTGTTTAACATGCATTATCTCATTTAATTTTTTAAAAAAAGTTTTCTTATTTAAGAGAGAGAGGGCACGCACATGAGCGAGCAGGGAGGAGGGGCAGTGAGAGAATCCCAAGCAGACACTACCCTGGTTATGGAGCCAGACACGCTGCCTATCCCAAGATCCTGCGATCAGGACCTGAGCAGAAATCAGTAGTCAAAGGCTCAAAACACTGAGCCACCCAAGTGCCCCTGCATTATATCATTTAATAATGAAAACATGCTCATGCATCGTTATCCCCCTTTTACAGTTTAGGGGAACTTCTCTTAAGTTCAGGTTGAGACCACTCTATATCAAAACTTTTCATGGAATTGCATTAAGATGAGTTGGTTTCAGGTTCTAACCTCAGCCAAGTCCTAGCTTCACAAAATAGGGAGTGGGGAGAAAGCGAGAGGGAAGATGACCACGGGATCCAAGCTCCGTTGGAAGGATTAAACCTCACCATGGAAGTGGAAGCTCTTTGCAAGCTGTTCCTTCCTTACCAAGTGCTAAACAAAACTAGCTACCAAGCTACTGGAGTTGATTAAAACGTGGAGCTCACCAACAGCTTAGAGAAGTTGCACGTGGTAATACCAGGACCTCTGATTTGGGAGACTACCGCCCCAGGAAAGCCTTTTCTCAACCCGGGGACTCATTTCCCGCAGCCCCCAAGCGCCAAAGGCTCCTCCTGGAAGTCCCTGGCACGTGTAACTCGCGGCGGGCGCAGACCCACGGAGACCTAGATCTCCCCAACTTGAACATCACAAATGGGGAAGTGGTGTAGAGCAGACTGATTGGAATCCTGGGTTCCACACTACCCTTAGCGATTTCCCCCTTCCCCCGCCAAAAAGGAGCCAAGTTTTCTCACCCCACTTCCTACTCTCCCCCACGTGGGTTGGTATCTCTCCCACGTTGGGCCAGGACTCCTCCATTCCCCCGACGCTTTCGGCCACGCGCACAGAGTGTTGTCAAGTACCCCCGACCACAGCAGTTGGGGCCGTGAGGCTTCCCGAGTTCTAACCTCGAGCGGGGCTGTTGGGGACCCCGCGACCGCCAAGTTCTAACTCGGGGCCGGAGGCTGGGACTCCGCGGTCGTTGGAGGTCTAACCTAGTCCCGGGCCGGACTGTCTAGACAGCGTAAGTTTTAAGCCCTCGAAGTCCAGTGAGTGACCCGAACCCAGAGTCTCCCGCCTCCCAGCCCCGGCGCCAGGAGCCCGCACTCACCATAGCTGCGATTCCGCGGTCCCGTCACCCCTTGGAGCGCCGGCGACGTCAGAGCGGGAGCGCGCGCGCCTCTGCCGGAGAGTCGCGCGGGAGGAGTGGAAATGGCCGCGAGCGGCAGGAAGCGGAGGTGACGCCACTAAAGCTGGCGGATCTCGTCCTCTAAGGTCGCCCTATTATCGCGTAGGCTCTGGGGGAGGGGCTGTAATTTGCACTTTTTGTTTTCGTTATACTATAAACTTTTGGCAGGAACAATGAATTAAACTTGCGTACGCACACGCACACACACCAACGGGTTTCAATGGTGTCATCGTTCCATTGCCTGTTTATCTTTGAGGACATTCTTGTGCTTTTAAAATCCTCTTTTGACCCTACACTGGTGAGGGAACTGTATGGAGATAAGATGGGTAATCCTAAATGTTTTCTTGCATATGTAGATATCCTTTTTCTCTTTTTAAAGATTATATTTATTTGAGAGAAAGAGAGAGAGATAGCAAGAGAGCATAAGCAATAGGGAGAGGGAGAACCAGGCACCTTGCTCCTGAAGTGGGGCTGGATCCCCGCTGGATCCAGGACCCTGGGATCATGGCCTGAGCGGAAAGAAGTTGCTTAACCAACGAAGACACGCAGGAGCCCCCATATTTAGATATCCTTGTTAAAACACTGGTGGGAAATGTGAAGTCCACCAGGAATAGAATCCATTGAGTAGGGAATTCAGGAAGAAGAGCAGGTTGGGGGGTGAGGGTTGAGTTTCTGTCAGGTTGAGCTTGGAGATGTCATAGGACACCCACTTTCTTCTGCCCAGCATACTGTTCTTTTCTCTATGCTGCTCCAAATCTCCATTATTTAAAGCGAGACTCATGCCTCACCACCTCCAAGAAGTCCTTAGGGCCCTTACTCATTTCTCTCCTACATGATGCCAAACACATCTTGGGACTATTTGGATCTAACCAAAACTAGACCATTATAGGCTAGTTCCAGTTAATCGTTTTGGAAACCTAGAGTTAGAGCCCTAGCAGGATCCTTTAGGAATCATGCAGCAATCTCTTCATTTTACAGCTACCAAGGCCCTGAGAAGGGAAGCTACTTGCCCACAGTCACAGAGTGAGGCAGTGGCTGAATCAGAACTAGGCCTTGGAATTTTGACTATTGTCCTGGATTACTTCCACCACATCTGGCAGCTTTGCCTGAGACAAGTTGTGGTATGGAGCAACAGAATGGGTTTGAACTGCCTCCAGGACGGAACATCAATTACATAAAAAAATGGCTCCATTGAACTTCACTTCATGCAAATCCTAGAAAAATTGTCAAAGAACAAAATTTGTCTCCAAATTAAGAAGTGCCCACAGATGATTCCTGTGTAAGAGCAGAACCTGTGGTTTGGTGCTGCTCATTTTTCCGATCCTGTTTATGTTTCCATATTAATGGAACATACTAACCACCATTATTGAGGAATTAAACATTATTCCAATTTACAGTCATAGATGTGTCCTTATCATTTGATTTTTAGCTATACTTTATAAACAATTTCCAGTTGTTACTTGGCTTATCTGGCATGTAGGACCATCATATCTCAGGTCTCCTCACTAAAGACTAATGGGGACGTGAAGTTTTGAGTACTATGAGTAAAGAGACAGCATATCTCACCTAATTGTTTCCCAACTATACAATGACTCAGTTTTCAAATTCTCTTAAAACTAGGTCACACTTTTGATTTTGTTGTTTCTCTTGCTAGTAAGTTCATAAATGTTGACATATGCTCAATATCAATCTGTTTTATAAATTTGTCCTTTGCGGGGCGCCTGGGTGGCTCAGTGGGTTAAAGCCTCTGCCTTAGGCTCAGGTCATGGTCCCAGAGTCCTGGGATCGAGCCCCGCAACGGGCTCTCTGCTCAGCGGGGAGCCTGCTTCCTCCTCTCTCTCTGCCTGCCTCTCTGCCTACTTGTAATCTCTGCCTGTCAAATAAATAAATAAAATCTTTAAAAAAAATGTGTCCTTTACCACACTTCTGTGCTTAAAAACCCAAGTCCTTTTCATGGTTTACTAGACTCCTCTCCACCAGTCCCCACCTGCATCCCAATGATAACAGCTGTACCCACCTTTTTCCTACCCTGAGAACACCCCAATTTCTCTAACCTCGTCCATCAACCTTTGTTGAGAGGAATGTGCTCCACTGTTTTGCTAAGCTAACTCCAATTCATCACCTCTTCAGTGAAGCCTCCCTGATCACCCAGATCAGGTAACTTCCCCTTCCGGGTGGATCCACAGTCCTTGCCCGTTACAGCACCTGTCAACCTCGCCCTTATTCAGTGCCCACCTTTTCAACCACACCAAGAGCTCCATGAGAGCAGGTCTTGTGGATGCCTTGGGTACTTTGGATACCTATCTTCTGGTACTATGCCTGGCCCAAAGGTAGTGCCTGTTTCACTTAGGGATCTTTGCTGGCAAGCAACCAAAAAGGAGTTTGAGAAAAACTCTTTTGTAGAGCCCATAGAC
Source organism: Mustela nigripes (assembly GCF_022355385.1). Classification (NCBI taxonomy): domain Eukaryota; kingdom Metazoa; phylum Chordata; class Mammalia; order Carnivora; family Mustelidae; genus Mustela; species Mustela nigripes. Next base: position 6,899,878 of record NC_081562.1, on the reverse strand, counting down.
TCCACAGGAGTTGGTTGTGAGAGCAGAAGCAGCCCTACAGTCTCACTCCGCTGTCAGTGCCCTCCAGCCAAGGACTAGCAGGAATACACTTTATAATGTTATTACTTATCGCATCAAGGGAGAATGCATATTGTGGGAAATGATAGGCCTTCTCAATAAGAGGGTGTTAGGAAGGATTTACTGTAGGATTTGTGTTGTAATAGGTGATTTTAGGGAGGGTTCAAGAAATTGAGGGGTTTGCTCTGGATTAGATGCCATCAGGCAGTGTGAATAATTCTGTGATTGGGCATTTTTTTAAAGATAGGTTTATTTATTTATTTATTATTTATTTATTTTAGAGAAAGAGTGCATGAGCAGGGGGAGGGGCAGAGAGAGAGGAAGAGAATTTCAAGCAAACTCTCTGCTGAATGTGGAGTCCAATGCAATGCCCAATCTCACGACCCTGAGATTATGACCAGAGCCAAAATAAAGAGTTGGCCACTTAACCAACTCAGCCACCCAGGTACCCCTATAATTGGGTATCTTAACTTTTTTTTTTTTAAGATTTTATTTATTTATTTGACAGAGAGAAATCACAAGTAGATGGAGAGGCAGGCAGAGAGAGAGGGAAGCAGGCTCCCTGCTGAGCAGAGAGCCCGATGTGGGACTCGATCCCAGGACCCTGAGATCATGACCTGAGCCGAAGGCAGCGGCTTAACCCACTGAGCCACCCAGGCGCCCCTATAATTGGGTATCTTAATAATCTTATCTACAAGGCAGAAGGAATAAAGCGGGGCTAAAGCTGTAATTGGTAAAGAAATAGCAGTCACACATATTAGCAGTCACACATATTAGTCACACATATTAGAAGAAGGGGAATTTGGTGATTTTTGTGGTTTCAATAATGTTCATGTTTTTGTCTTTGTTCAGATGGGATTAAAGAGTAGTCTTGTTTTTGTCTTGATTATCACAGAGTGGTTTTGTCTGATGTTGATAATCTATGAAATTGTTTATACTGAGCAGGAGAATACCAAGACCCAACTGTGAGTGTCAAGGCATCTCCTAGAAATACCAAGTCTTAATAGTTCCTAGCTGTCATGGGCTGCTTTTCTTTCTCTTTTTCTCACCAACTTCCTTTCCCCACCTTGAATCTCTGATTTTGATATTTAGAGCCCTGGCAGAGAAAGCCTCGTTGGCTAAGCTTAGGTCACACCTCCATTCCTTGACTCTCCTGGATCTAGGAGAGAGTATCAGATATAAGCTGGGGTAACATTAAGCCAGAATACACCATGTGAGATACTGGGTTCTTAAAATAGAGAAATACATCCCAAATGGTTGGCAAGTAGGTGATGCCCCTCTCCTGGGATGCTCAGGAACACTTATAATGCAGCTATTAAAGGGCTAAGGCCTGGCCCATCCAATTGGCTGATGCCCTTTCCTACTCCACTATTCAATATTTTGAATATAACCTTTGGGTGAAAGACAGTCTTCAGGGTAGCATTTATTCCTCTACCAATCCTGAGATGGGAAAAGTAACCCCCAACAGAAAACCAGAATACTGTGAACAAAGAGGAAGGAATGCTGGGTGTTCAAACAAGAATACACATGTTCAATACAGTGTTCATTAATTAATGTTTGGTAGTGGATAGGCAGATGGACACATGGAGGAAAGTATCTGATGGGAAGAAAGAAATCATATAAACTGCAAGTTACATCACCCCATCACATAAGGAGAAATGTAATCTCTTCCCTCCAGAGGATGGGATATCTAAAACAAATTCTTCCTTTTAATTCCCTTCTGGGCAGTTTCCCAACGCTGTCCTTACCTGCACTAAGGGCATGTTAGCCAGCTCTGGTGCCAGGTTCAGGGTGGAACGGAGGCTGAGGCTCCTTTGTGAGGTAGCTTCAGTGACAGGAGTGCTGTGAGGCAGGGGCTACCTCATCCCAAACTGGCTGAGTCAGTCACACCAGTCCTGCCCTCCAACTCCCTAACACCACCTGCTCACCTACGCTTTGTCATGTTGCTGCCACTGCTGGGAGCCTGTGCTGTGGTGGGGCCATTCCAGGGCCCTGAGTGGGAGCCAGTGCGGGGCCTGCTCTCTGAGGATCGCAGCTGCAGGGACCCTCGGTGCTGTGGCAACCTGCTTGTGCTCTGCCTCTTTCTGATCTGGCAGGTCCAGCACTATTGGCACCAGGTCACAAGGACCCACCCCAGCACACGGAAGGTCATCAAGGTGAGGGGACCCCACACACCTCCTTCCCTTGGCACCAAGATTGTCTCATTCACTTGTTATGAGGACCCTGTTCTATGTCCTATACCAGAGATAAATCACAAGGAGGAGCTCAAGACTGGTCATGGAGAACATTACCAGACCCCAAAACCCACCAGTCACCCTGGTCTCTTTCCCTCATTCCACACATTCAGTCCATCTACAAGTCCTATGGGCTCTACTTGCAAACCACATCTCAAATCTGATCACTTCTAGAAAACTCACTGCTGCCCCCTGGGCAAACCTTCCCTCATAGCTCCCCTACACTATATGTAGCACTGTCTTCGGTTCCTGTGGCCTCTCTCATCCAAGCCCAGACGATATTCCACTCAGCCAACAGGATTATCTTCTTTCTTTTCTTTTTGTTCTCTTCTCTTCTCTTCTCTTCTCTTCTCTTCTCTTTCTTTCTTTCTTTCTCCCTTAAAATTTTAATTCAGGGATAATACATGTACATAGACCACATGTCTATAGATCAATGAATTTTCACAAACTGAATACATCCATGTACAGCATCAAGCCCAGAAACTTGCAGTCACAACTATGCTGATTCCTAATAACATGGACTAGTTTTGCCTGTGTGATGATGCCGTATGGTAGGTATTCCTTTGCACCTGACTTAAAATCATGCTTATGAGCAAGAACCAACTTTTCAAAATAAATCATACCACTTTGCCCCTCAAAACCCTGCAACAGCTCCTACAGATACACTCCCTGTCAACTCAGAAAAAAAAATTCAAATTCCTAACCTTAAGTCAAAGGCCCAGCATGATCTGTCCTACATTTCTCTCTGACCCCAACTCCCAGCACACTTTTCATTACCTGTTCCATTCTGGGCATAGGGCCCCTTGATGTTCTTATACACATGACTTTGTTATGATCTCAGGACCTTTGCACTAACATCTTGCCTATCATTTCATTCAGGTTTCCGGTCAAATGTCACCTCTTCTGAGAGGCCTTCTAGGACCAGTCTGTCTAAGGGAACTAGTCCCATACCCAGTCTACTTTTATTTCCACCAGAACATTTTTCAATACCTAACATGTTGTATACTTGGTTATTGTGTCTTCCATGTCTGGAAGATAGCTCCCAATAAGGACTTTAGTCTTGTTCATGCTGGTAACCCCAGCATCTAGAATAGTGCCTGATCTGGAGTAAATTCTTTGTCTTTCTTAAATGAATGCCCTAAGGGAAGCGATTCCCTCTTTTCTGAGTCCAGTGTCCTCATCTGGATAATGGACATTGTAATTCTGATCTGTGAGAATTAGATGAGACAATATGTGAGCAAAGATTTTACTTCTTCATTCTAAACTACAGGTGACACAGCAGAAGTGGACAGTGCCCTCCGTGAGACATGACACTCACTTCAGGATGACCCCTGAATTCTTCTTCAGTCCTGAAAATTTCAATGACCTGGATGCTTATGTCCAACAATGGGTACAAAAGAAGAGACAGGAATACCGAAGGGGCCTCCAGGTATCACGGACCCAACACCTGCTCTCTTGGCAACACCCATTTCAGGGCCCACCTCAGGATTTCCACACACCTATTGAGCCCTTCTTTTGCACCACTTCCCTTTCAAGCACCTGTATGCTCCTCCAGGACAGTTCTCAGGAAGCACGGCAGGTACCCTGGTGTCTCAGTGATGAGCGGACTCACCTGATATGCAAGTCACTATCCCCTGCCCTTGACCGGTACCAAAGGATGGAGCAGCTGCTGGTCCACTCCCAGGAAGAGTTGGTGTCACTGGAGCGTGTTGTCAGCCTGAGATCTCACCTCACATCCAGGATTTTAGCTACCTCTCTTTCAAATCTCCCTTCATCTCAGAGGCTACAGTTCTGCTCCAGAGACTTCTTGCCTGATCCTTCCATCCAACAAGTGAGAATGTCCACCTGGAAGTCCTGGAGATGCCCACAAAAGGCCCGGGTACCAGGGAGGGAAAACCAGATGCTAGGCAGGGAGGCTCTAGGGTGGGTGAACCAGACAGAGAGCAGTGGGGAGGATGCTTGGGAGATTCAGGTAACTGGAAGGCAACTTCCGGTGAATTTTGAGATGGAGGATGGTGCAGAGACTAAGTTCCTGGCATGGAGCAGTCGAAAACTAGTAATAAGTAAAACCGATGGAAATATCCTGACATCAGGGTCAAAGAACCAGCACGAGATGGGAATTGAGAAGAGAGCCGAAATTCAGGAACTAGGGAATAGAAATGAGAGGGAGGCTGAAGGTGAGAATCCTCCTGGAATCCAGGCACATATAGCAGAGCACCAGGAACAGTTAAGATGTAAAACTGATGCAGAGACTCAGATACCAGAATGGGGGAATCAAGAGAAGAGTAGAGATGAGGATGCTGTAGTCACCCAGGCACTTGAGAAGAACAAGAAAGAGGCCAGAGGAGAGGATGAAGGAGAGACCAAGGCCCAAGAATTGGAGAAGCAGGACCAGAGTGGAAGTGAGGATAGTGAGGAAAGCCAGCTGTCAGGATGGGGAAAACAAGACGAGATGCAAGATGATACTAGCATAGAAATTCAGGCACAGGAGAGGAGAGACAAGGCCCAGGCTGGAGGTGAGAATGATGTGCAAACCCAGGTACTGGGGAGGGAGAACCTGGGAGAAGTAACACAAGAGAAAGGTGTGGAGACCCAGGTCCTGGGGTGGGAAAAACAGGAATGTGCTAGACGTGAGAATGTTATAGGGACTCAGACCCCAGGGTGGGGAAAGAAGGATCAGAGTGGAAGTGAGAAATCTGAGAAGATCCAAGCATCTAAGGAAGAGATTTGGAAACAACTAAGACACGAACTTCTAGTGGGGTGGAGAAACCAAGGCCCGAGAAGGGGGGAGGATGCTGGAGAGACCCAGATCTCTAGAAGGAAGAACTTCAGGGAGATAAGAGAGGAGGACTGGGTGGTGATCCGGGCACCCTGGTGGGGAAACAAGAGACTAGTAGCAAGTAAAATTGACAAAAACTTTGAGATACAATATTGGGGGCATCTGGACCAGAGTGGAAGTGAAATATACAGAGAATGCAAGATACCATGTTGGGGGAATCAGATTGGAGGTGAATTTAGGGCCAAAACTCAGGCAACAGAGAAGAGAGATCAGAGAAAAGATGGAGAAGAAGATGGTACAAATGCCTTGGCTCCTGAAGCAGAGGACCAAGGACAATTAAGACATGAAACTCTTGTAGACACCCATCCACCAGAGAGGAGGAACGAGGAGCAGTTTGGAGATGATAATAGAATAGACATTCAGGCACTAGGGAAGAGAAATCTGACAGGGGTTAAAGGTGAAGTTGGTAAAGAGACCCAGGAACTTGGGGAAGAAAACCAGGGTCAGTCAAGCAGTAAAATTAATAGCAAGATTCATACATCTGAGTGTAAGAATCAGGAATACATTAGAGGCAAAGATGGTGCAAACACCCAGGCATCTGAGCCTGAAAAGAGGAGAGAATTAATAAGTAAAGTTGATGGAGAAACTCATTCAGCAGAATGGAAGACAGAGGAGCAGGTTGGAGATGAGAATGGTACAGGAATTCAAGCTCCAATAACGACAAGCCAGAGAGAAGCTGTAGTTGAAAATGATACAGAGACCTGGGAACATGCAGAAGAAGACCAGAGCCAGGTAAAAGGTGTTATTGATAGAAAGATCCATTTTTCAGAGTGGAAGAACCAGGAGCAGACAGGAGGTAAGAATGGAAGAAGAATTCAGGCTGGAAGTGAGGATGCTGTAGAGATCCAGAGGCCTGAGAGAGAGAGCCAGCAACAGTTAGATGGTGGAACTGGGGAGAGTCACTCACCAAGGAGGAGCAATTGGGAGCAGAGGGGAAAGGAGGAGGAAAATCAGACATTGGGGAAGAGACGTCAGAGAGAAGCTAGGAGTGAGGGTAGTGGAAAGACCCAAGGACTTAGTGGAGGTTCCGGGAGACTGATAGAAAGCAAAGCTAATGAAAAGAGCTGTTCATCAGAGTGGACGAACCAGGAGCAGGCGGGAGGTGAGAATGGTGCAGACACTGAAATACACGGGAAGAGAAACCTGAGAGAGACCACAGGTGATGAGGGTACAGAGGCCCAGGCTCCAGGGGGAGATTACCAGGGACAGGTAAGAAGTGAAGTAGATGGAGAGATCCAGATACAAGAGCTGGGGAACCAGGACAAGGACAGAGATGAGGACGCTGCAGAAATCCAAGATGCTGGGAGCCGGACAGAGTGCAGAGCTGAGGAGGCTGGAGGACCTCACATTCCAAAAGGAGGAAACGAGAAGCAGGTCAGAGGAAAAGATGCTGCTAAAGACAATCTCCCAGTTGACTCTTCTGGGGGCGAGGGGCCTGGATATGAGGCCATGGAACAGCAACAGGCAGTGGCTTCTGCTCCCTGTCCTGAGCTGAAGCTTCTCCCGAGCTGCAGTCAACTCTCCCTGCATGCCAGTGTGGAGGGAGAGCATATGGTCAGCCAGAGCATGGCCTCTGCCAAGAAGCACAGAATGAGGGTCAGGCTAGCCTCCCAACAGGCCCCACCTGAAGCCCTGAAAAGCCGACGAAAGGATAAAAGGGTGGATCCAGGGAGGACTTCTGGCTGGATGCGGCAGCTCCAGAACTTACATTCTGGAGAACTTCTGGCTGCTCCCCTGGGCCTGCCCTCTGCCCGCCCCTCTGTCTCATGTCGCCAAGCCTCCCAAGCTGCCGCAGCTCTGGTGGGTGCTCCCACTGTCCTCACTGTTTCCCCCAAGTGGCCAGTCCTCAAAAAGAGCCAACAGCTCCTCTTGGAGTCCCTCATGCGACGGAAGATTGCACACCTGAGGTGGGGCCTCCCCAAGCGGATCCTGGAGTCCCATTTGCTTTTTAACAAGTTGGGACCATGCCCGCTACCCCGTGCTGGGATGAGGCTCCCTGGATTGTACACAGCCCATGAGCTCCAACGACAGCAGGGAATGCACTGTGAGGCCCAGGGCTGCAAGCCAGGCCTCAAGTCAACTGAGAGATCCCAGAGAGTTCAGACCCCAGAAAGAAAAAGCTCAAAACTTCCTACTCGGGCCAGGGCTCTAGAGAAATGTGGGTCACATGGATGTGAGTCCATGGGCATTTCCATCCATTCTGAGAAGCCTGGGAGAGTCAGGCCACCAGGAGGCACTAGAGAACCATGGGACATCCCGGAAAAGGCTCCTAGAGCCAAGGCTGCTGCCACTTACAGGAACTCCAGGCCCGCAGCACAGTCTAGGAGCTGGTGTGGTCAAGAGCCTTCCAGTGAGAACAACAGGGACAGGAAAGTGGTCAGGCCAGGAGTCTCCCAGACGGCAGAGATGGCTCCCTGCAAAGTAAGGACCTCATATTCCACGGCAGGCCATGATGCCTGGAGGAAGGAGCGCATACCCCAGGAGGCCCCTGAGCCCCCCAGACTTAAATGTCAGCAGCCCACACATGGGAGAAGAGAAAGCCTGGAGGCGGCAGAGGGCAGAGGGGCTGGGCAGCAGCCTTCCTTCCATTTCACAAATACCTCCAACTTCAAATGTTATTTCCACTCTGCTGCAGCAAGGTTGAGCACGACCCTTTTAAAAAAGATATCCTGGTCCCCACACCAGGCCAAGCCTCAGCACTCAGCCCCCAACCTGAGTCTACGGGATCCTGATCCTACCCTGCTTTCCAAAGTGAGTGACCACCATACAAGGAAGGACAGCCCTGGAGTCTATATTTCTTTGAAGACAGACCTTCAGCCACCAAGTCATTCCTGTGCTGAGGCTGTTCTTCCCAAGACAAAGTGCTTCCACGGTCAGGGGGAACCTGAGAACCTACATGGATCCCTGAAGAATCCATCAGCCCCTCAAAAGTTTGGTTTAATGAAGCATTTGAGATGTTTTCTGCTCCAGCATGGCTTTAGAAAGTAGGCTGCGGGCCTAGGGTCCTCAGGACACATAAGAGAAGGCATGAGTTGTCTGCTCACCCTCAAAACTTCTAATAAAATTGGTTATTTGGGCCCTGTGGGGTTCTGCTATTTCTGGCACATGTTTTCTGAGTGTCCCCTTTTGGAGGCTGGGATACTTCGTAGGTGGAGTAGAAGCCAGTGTACTCTGTGGTACTGAAGGTTTGGGGAATGTGGGTCAACCCAATGTTGTCGTCATCTAAACACATTCCTTTCCCTAGCTCCTTACAGTAGGGTATACTGAGGTTTCTATCATGGCTCTGTCCTGCCCTGGTCCAGGCTAATTCTGATTGAGGTGGGGTGCTCACACTCTTTGTGGGAGGGGGGTTGCTCTGCACTGGACACTGATATGCAAGTCTTTTGGTCACAAGGAAGGTAACTGATTATGGCGCATTCCCCCAGCTGGAACTCTGCTGCCCAGGAATACATTTCATGGAAAAGCCATGCCCCCCTCTATTTCTCAAGCGCTGTCAACCATAATTACTTGTTGCCTTGCTTGTCTCACCAATGGGACAACCTGGTGATTATTTGTTTTAATCAAGCCTGAAGCTTCTGAGCCGAAAGACATGTCTTATGATCCTTCTACAGACAGCTTCAACATGTGGAAGTAGATCCTATATCCTATATCCATGAAAGCTGGAGTTGGGAATTTAATCCAGGTTTTCTCCTTCCCTCTCCTTTACCCTCCCTCCCTTCTTTTTTCTCCCTTCTTTTCTTACCTTTTGTTTAGTTTTCCTATTCATTGTAAAACCCATACATGCTCATTGAAGGAAGTTTAAAAAATTCAGAAAAGGAAAAATAATCCATAATCTTATTACCCAGTTACTGTATTGATGGTTTTCTTGCTACACATTGCTACCTGGAAGTTGTTTCTTATAGCAATTCATGCCTGCCTCTACTACAGCACTTACACTGTGAGTTTGAAATCAAGATGTCAGAAGGCCCTCCAAAGGCCTTGAGGGCAATCAGTTCTTGCTTCTTTCCAGTTTCTGGTGGTTGTAGGTATTGGCTGGTTTGCTGCCTCTGTGGTCACACTGCCTCTTCCTTTTACTCTGTGGGTCTCTTCTCAAGACACTTGTCATTGGATTTAGGGCCCACTCTATACTCCAGGATGATCTCTCAAGATCCTTGACTTAATCACAACTGTGAAGATACTTTTCCAAACAAGGCAACATTTACAAATTCTGAGGATTAGGGTGTTTCATAAATCATCTCTAGCTGCTATAACAAAAATACTACAGACTGGGTGGTTTAAACAACAGAAATGTATTTTCTCACAACTCTGGAGGCTGGAAGTCCAAGATCAAGGTTCTGGTTGACTCAGTTTCTGGTAAGAATTTTCTTCCTGATTTACAGATGGTTGCTTTCTCACTGCGTCTTCACATGGCCGTTCCTTGGCACATGTAAACTGAAAGAGGTGAGAGAGCTTTCTCTCTCTTTTAAAAGAAAAATTTTATTTTTAAGTAATCTTTACACCCAACGTGGGGCTCGAACTCACAGCCCTGAGACCAAAGTTCACATGCTCTAATGACTGAGACAGCCGGGTGCCCCTCTCCCTCTTCTTATAAGGTCACCAATTCCGTGGGACCAGCGTCCCACCCTTACAATGTCTTTTAACTTTAAATACCTCTTTAAGGCTCTCTTTCCAAATACAGTCACATGGGGGGTTAGGGCTTCAACATCTGAATTTGGAGGATACAATTCAGTCCAGAGCAGATACGGAGATATATTAAAAGGTCACCATTCAACCCATCACATGGGGTCATGTGTTACACAACAATAGATAACTAACACGGTATTGCAATAATTGATCATCTGCTTCCTTGACTAAACTTGAGGACGAGAATTGTCTTGTTCACTTTTGAATCCTCCAGCTCCTAGTCCAGTTTCTAGCTCAAAACTCTGTCAAAAAGAATACATAGTTTGTTGACATTTTAAAAATATACAGGATAGTATTTAATGATATGGAAGACACATATGGTATCTTTTTCTCTGGAGGAAGCAGTTCACAAACTTTGTATGTTACTGTTGTAAAAATGTGTAGACTTGGGGCTACTGGGTGGCTCAGTGGGTTAAGGTCTCTGCCTTTGGCTCAGGTCATGATCTCAGGGTCCTGGAATTGAGCCCCGGGTCAGGCTCTCTGCTCGGCGGGGAGCCTGCTTCCCCCTCTCTCTGCCTACCTCTTTGCCTACTTGTGATCTCTCTGTGTCAAATAAATAAATAAAATCTCTTAAAAAATACATTTAAAAATGTGTAGACTAAAAGAAAATATACCAAAATATTATTTTTCTTTCATTGTCTTCACTGAATATGTACTACTACTATAATGTATTTAAAATATTTTGAATAAATGTTTTCTTATTTATTTTACATACTTTGTATATAATTCTGCATCTTTTGTGCGCAAAATTTTAATGAGAACTAGTCCATGTTAAAACCTACTTTTCTCAAACATTATTTCGTAACGCTACATTGGACAATAAATCCTTATTTTCTGAACTATTTTTCTATGGAATAAATTTTTTTGCACGCAGTGACACTGCTTCTGAATGTAGAAAACACCTCGTGAGCTTACCTCCTTCACCATTAGCCAGTTGCTGGACACTCAGGTGCTAAATAAATTCTTGTAGATGGATAGACTGTTATTGCTAATACATGCAACGATGAACGATTTTTCCTTCTGCAGTGTTCCTTGCGCGCTCACAAAAGTCTCAAGTGCCGTGCAGCCGTCTGTGAGAGGGCATCTTAAGGGAAACGTCTTAGACTCTTCGAGAAAGGGGTCACGTAGAGTTAAAAAAATACTAAGAGGGGCGCCTGGGTGGCTCAGTGGGTCAAGCCTCTGTCTTCAGCTCAGGTCATGATCCCAGAGTCCTGGGATCGAGCCCTGCATTGGGTTCTCTGCTTATCAGGGAGTCTGCTTCCTCCCCTCTCTCTCTGCCTGCCTCTCTGCCTACTTGTGATCTCTGTCTGTTAAATAAAAAATAAATAAATAAAAAAGATATATTTAAAAAAAATACTAACGGATGGGGCACCTGGGTGGCTCAGTGGGTTGGGCCTCTGCCTTCAGCTCAGGTCATGATCTGGGTCCCGGGATCGAGCCCCGCATCGGCCTCTCTGCTCAACGGTGAACCTGCTTCCTCCTCTCTCTGCCTGCCTCTCTGTCTGCTTCTCTGCCTGCTTGTGATCTCTCTCTCTCTGTCAAATAAATAAAATCTTAAAAAAAAAAAAATACTAACGGCTTTTAGATCCCTGAGATCTTTATAAATATTTTTCAACCTATAGCGCGGTGAAGGCAAACGCCTACGAAATCAAGGAGCAAACTACTTTGTCCTTCCCGGGACACTCGCGAGTCCTCGCACCTACCACAAGCTCTCAGGGCCGCAGCTCGCGGGAGATCGCTCGCGCGAGATTGCGTTGCACTCGGGTTGCGCACGCGCGTTCTCCTCCCTCCCCAGCGAAGGCAAAGGGGCTTTTTCAAGCGCGCTTGCGCACACGCTGCGCGGGAAAAGGTGGTGGAGACATGTCTGTGAGGAACGCGGCGGCAGGCCTTCCCGGGCCTGGGAGGGACGAGGACACGACGCTGCTCTTCGAGAGGGCCCATTACAGGCATGACCCGTGCTGGCTGCTGCCCGTGCCCCCACGCGTCTGTCTGGCCTGCATGGTGGAGCTGCTGCCGGAGCCCTGCGTATCGGTAAGAACAGAGGCTTCGGCATTTCCCTCAGCAAACAGCCTTCCCTCGCCAGACCGACTCCCTAGAACCTGACGCACCTTCCCTCCACCGGGCCCGCTTCGTTAACTTGACCTGGTAAGCGGGCCTGCGCCCTTGCTAGGCCGGAGTTGCCTTCTTTGCTGTACTATCCCCGCCTCAGTTTACCCTGCAGGCCGTCCTGCTCGGAGCAAGGGCCGCTTTCCCGACTAGCCCCTGTGCCTGGCTCTGGACCTCAGCTGGGCCCATTCCTGTCCGCTAAGCCCGCCACCTCCAGGACGCGCTGGCTCGCATGCCCGCCTTCCCTTCCCTTCCCCGTAGCTGCCCTGCCCTTAGTTGCCGTCGCCATGTCTCCTGGATTGAGCCTCGGCTCGGCCCACGGGCCAGGTGCACGCGCAGCCGAGGCTCCTCATTCCCTTCCCATGTCTTAGGGTGTAAATGTGGGGGCTGCCTTGGTCTCTGCGATGGCAGGGGTGACAGGCAGAAGTTACAGCCAGGCAGAGTGCAGTGAAGGGGAAGAACTTTCTAGTAAGCAGAGCTGGCTGAAAAATGGGCTTTCCCCCTCACTGCCTGCCCACCTCTGTAGTGAGTTTTTTTTGGTCCGTGGAGGCATCCAAGAAAAGTTTGGGAGATCACTTTTCTCTCAGATTCATGAGAGGGGCATTCGTCCCTTGGAGGGAAGGGGGGTGGGCTAGATCAGTGGTTCTCAAGTTGTTGTCTTATTCTCAGGATGCCTTTACACTTTTAAAGTGTGTTGAGGACCCCAAAGAGCTTTTGTTTATGTGGGTTGTATCCGCTGATATTTACTGTATTAGAAGTAAAAACAATTTTAAAATACTAATTTAAAAATACTGCTAAGTCCATTATATATTAGCATAATTGGTTTTATTGTGGCAAAATACACATGACATAAAATCTACCATTTTAAGTGTACAGTTCTGTAGCATAAGTAATTTAAGTAAAAATAATGATATTTTCCAAAGTAAAAAGGTAGTGAAAGGAATGGCTCATTTTTGCAAGTGTCTTTAATGTCTAGCTTAATAGAAGATAGCTGGATTCTCATATATTTCTGCACTTAATCTGTTGTGTATTACTTGTCATGTAATCTTTGAAAAATTTCACTGTATGCTTGTGAGAGAATAAGAGTGAAAAGAGCAAACTGCATTAAGTATTATATGAAAATAATTTTGATCTTTTGGATACCCTGTAAGGGTTCTGGGCATCCTCTGGTGTTCCCAGGCTACCCTCTGAGAACTGATAGCTCTAGCTGATAATATTTGAGATTTCATTGAGACCAGGAGTTCTGAGGCTGCCATTCCTTGATAGCGAGTCAGACATAAAGAGATAAATAAGACGATTAATAGAGGAGAATATGAGAAGGCTAAAAATTACTAGGATTTTAGTAGCTAGATATATTTATGGTCAAGAGCTGTTGGGATAAGGAGGGAAACTGGGAAAAAGGTTTTTTAGAGGAGGAAGCATTTGAATTAGGCTGGAGAAGATGAGTGAGATTTGTTCCAGAGGCAATGGGAGAGCTTATCCCAGGAGGTAGGTATTAGCAAGGAGGAGTTCGGGGAGGTAATCAGAGTGTTCGAAAGGAAGTTGAGGGAAGTGGGATTGAAAAGCCAGCTTAAGATGCGTTCCTCCAAGTGTTTGAATCCAAGCTAGAGTGTGGACTTAATCCCACAGGTAAAAGAGAGTCCTCAAGATTTTTAGATCACTAGCTTAATGAATTATGTAGGAGGAGCTGATGAAGGAATACATGAGATTTGCAATAGCACAGGTTAGAGGCACCAAGAAAGCGCACTTTACTTCTTTTTTTTTTTTTTTTTTTAAGATTTTATTTATTTGACAGACAGATCACAAGTAGGTAAAGAGGCAGGCAGAGAGAGGAGGAAGCAGGCTCCATGCTGAGCAGAGAGCCCGATTCGGGGGCTCGATCCCAGGACCCTGGGATCATAACCTGAGCCGAAGGCAGAGCTTTAATCCACTGAGCCACCCAGGCAACCCTGCACTTTACTTCTTACTGAATGCACTTTTTTTTTTTTTTTTTTTTTTTTTAGCTTCGGCTCTCACCAATTGAAAGGGGGATGCTGTTAGTTATACCCATGTTCCTGCTCTATCCTCAGTGCATGCTCCCTTTCTTTTTCTAACTTTTGCTACTATCTTGAGCACTTTACACAGCTACTATCCAGTTCCCTGTACAGGGAAGTGAATTGAGTGTGAAGATTTATGTCCATGTTGAATGGAAGGATGCGTTTCTCTACCGACCTCTTTGAGGCTTATGCAGGGTCTCCAGAATCACTCTCCTGGACCGTTGAAGTGGAAAGGGCACTGACCTTGCATAAGACCTCCTTGGAGACATTTGAGTCCTGGGCTTCTGTTTTCTCATCTATAAAACGGTGACAGTAATACCTATTTTTGCTTGCTTCACCAACTTGTTAGGTTTAAATGAGCTAGTAGACAAAAGAGTGATTTGTGAATAGTAAAGTGGTCTGTAAATACAGGGTGGTGGGAACCTTAGCTCATGAATAATCCTCTGTATGAACACATGGATTCCTGTGTGTAGTTTATGCCCTTTTTCCTACTCCCTTTAGGGATATATGACCTTACTATTGTTTAGATGAACCCTTTGGTATCATTTTGCAATTATATTTAGAAATTACAGTTGTTTGGGTTCAGAATAACTGAGACTTGTTTTTTTTAAGATTTTTTATTTATTTATATGACAGAAAGAGAGATCACAAGTAGGCAGAGAGGCAGGCAGAGAGAGAGAGGAGAAAGCAAGCTCCCCGCTGAGCACAGAGCCTGATGTGGGGTTCGATCCCAGGACCCTGAGATCATGACCTGAGGCAAAGGCAGAGGCTTAACCCACTGAGCCACCCAGGTGCCCCCTGAAGCTTGGTTTTTACTGAATTTTTTTTTTTTCATCTCTCTCAAGCTGGTGCGCAAGAAGCATGTGCTGTCCTGCTTCCGAGATGCTCTCTTGAGGCATGCCTCGCTGGTCATGCAGCTGGTGGCTCAGGATCAGAGAATCTGTATTCACTTCATAAGCACGCTTTTTGGTGAGATTAGAAGGGGAACTTGGCATGAATTTTGTATGTATAGCATGTATATTTGTTTTGGGGTTTGGAGAAGTGGGTCTTGGAAAGACAATTTAGGTTTTTGGCCATTTATCAGTTTAATGTATTAGTAAATTATTTTGTCATATTATGAAGAAATGATCCCCTTTCTAAGACACATGATGCATTGGATGGTAACTGGCTTTGCTACAGCCAAGAGGGTTGTAAAAGTGTGAATATGAGTATGGGAAATGTGTGATATTCAAAAAGTCCACTCTGCCCCTCAATAGGGTCAGAAGGTCCAGACTAGACTCCATTGACCTGGTGTGACCTGATTGAATTACTTTCCCTCTTCTGTGCCTGAGATGGATTAAAAGGTCCCTTATTTTAATGTCATTATAATGTCCTATGGAAAGAACCCTTTCAGGGAGGAGGGGAGCTAACTCATATTGGGTATTTTTCTCTGCTAGAGGCTTTTCAGGCTTTTAACTGCCAAGACAGTTCTTTAAGGGAGAGAAGATGGTCCCCAAGGCTAAAGGAAGACATGGTTAACAACGGGAAGAACTGGAATTTTACCCCAGGTCTATTACAGACCCCAGAACACTTAGTTTTTATACTGTGCCACACTGACTGTTTTTATTCTTTTAAAGCCAGAGTGGGTCACTGAAAGTCTAGGTGTTTGGTGTTGAGGATAGCGTTTATCTGGGACATTGCTTAAAGCTGCTATTAGTCTAGAATTTATAGCTTGCCTCTGTGGGTTTGTTTCTCTTTTAACTATTTACCATCCCCATCTCTTCTCTCTCTCGGCTCCAAGGGCTGTTATGCAATGTGGAAGATGGGAGTGTAACAGACCTCTGTATTGAAGGTAAGGTGAAACTGTGTATCTAGCGTTTGAAGCTGAGGGTATTAACCGCAATTGCAGCTCTGGTTATTTGAGATCTTAATGAAATAACTGCTTCATTTTAGAGACATATCAAGAAAAGTCAGTTGTCAATCTGTGTCAGAAACCAGGGATGCATAGATGGGTAAGACATGGTTCCTGCCCTCTAAGAGTTTACAATCTGGAGGAGAGGTTGGATGGCAAATAATGAGAGCTGAAGAACACTGTTAGAAAGGCATGTACAAATTCTCTTTTCATTCCATCTACATTTGTTGGTTAAAAGTTGTCTGCACATAGGCAACGGTAAGAGCTGTGGAAGTGTAGAAAGGGTGCGAGGAGTGGCGTGCCTGTCTGGCTCAATCAGAAGAGCATATGGCTCTTGATCTTGGGGTCTTGAGTTCTAGCTTCATGTTGGGGGTATAAATACTAAAATAAACTTTAAAGGACTTGAGGAGAAAGAAGACAAGAGAATTGGGATAGGAGGATTCTTGCAAAAAGAGCAAGAATTGTATCAGTTAGGGGCTAGTCAAGAAACAGAAACCACAGGAGTTATTTAAACAGGGAAAACTTAGGGGTACCTGGGTGGCTCAGTCGCTTAAGCATCTGCCTTTGGCTCAGGTCATGATCCCAGGGTCCTGGGATTGGGCCCCACCTTGGGCTCCTTTCTCAGCAGGAGCCTGCTTCCCCCTCTCCCTCTGCCAGATGCTCCCCCTGCTTGTACTCTCTCTCTGTCAAATAAATAAAGTCTTCTAAAAAATAAACAGGGAAAACTTTAATATAAAAATTATTAGCTGGGTAACTGAAGGCAAAAAGAGAACACCCAAGTTTTCACAGAGGTAGCAATATCATAAAGCAACTCCCACCCTTAGGGCTGGGGAAACAAAAGGAGGTTGGAATTACTAAAACATAAATTTTCTCTGAGGAGGGGATGCTGCTTGACTGCTCCTGGGTCTCTGACCATTCAGCCTTGCAGTTAGCAGCTGTAACAGATCACAAGTTAATATCTGTATATCCCTCTGCCCATCTCTCGGTCTAGATAATGTGGACAAGAACACCACTTGAAGTTTGACCACTGGCAGGAATGGGGAGATTTCCCTTCACCGTTCGACCACTCTTGGGTGGGGCTATAATTCTAAAGCCATCCACTTCTAATTGGTGCCAGGGTAACTTGCAGACCTTCCTCAGAACCCCGGAACTTTACTGAGGTGGTGGGCACTAGAGACTGCAAAGCCAGAGAAGAAGGATTTGCTCCTTCCTCATTGTTTCCTGTTTGCTGCCTACCTTCTTCCTGTTTCTATTATCCTAGAA
Source organism: Mustela nigripes (assembly GCF_022355385.1). NCBI lineage: Eukaryota > Metazoa > Chordata > Mammalia > Carnivora > Mustelidae > Mustela > Mustela nigripes. The sequence goes on along the minus strand of NC_081562.1, from coordinate 6,882,769 downwards.
TGTTTCTTTTCAGAAAGGCAGAGCCTTTCTGCAGTAGCCTCTAAATCTTATTTGTAGCTTTTCCCAGACTTGCAGAGCCAGCCTCTTCTTCACTGCTCCTCAAACATGCCAGCAGAAGCATCACAAATGATTGTATAGAAGGATGGGTTTGGGGCTGAGAGATAATATTATAAGCAATTATAGGTGGTTTACGTGCAGTAGCTCATTTAGTCCTAACAACCCTATGAAGTTGATACTATTATTATTTCCCACCAGAGGAATTAAGAGTCTTATTTAAGATCCTATAGTTAGGGCACCTGGGTGACTCAGTGGGTTAAAGCTGCTGCCTTCGGCTCAGGTCATGGTCTCAGGGTCCTGGAATTGAGTCCCACATCAAGCTCTCCGCTCAGCAGGGAGCCTGCTTCTCTCTCTCTCTCTCTCTGCCTGCCTCTCCATCTACTTGTGATCTCTCTCTGTCAAATAAATAAATAAAATCTTAAAAAAAAAAAGATGCTATAGTTAGTTGCTAGAAAAGGGAAATCTATACTATTGAGTGTGCCATAGTTCTGTTTTCTAGTATATAAAGGAGCAAACTGTGAGGAGGAAAAAAGTAGAGAGAGTATAAAATAGCAGTTTTCAACCTGAGCTTCAAAATAGACTCACCTGGGTAGCTTTAAAAATACCCAAATGCTTAGGCTCTTTCTCTAGAGATTCTGATTTAATTTGTCTAGACTGGGAGTTGGGCATTAATATATTTTTTTGAAACTTCCTAAGTAATTCTAATGTGCAGCCTAATTGTAAACCACTTATATAAAATGATAAAGAAGCCAGGAATCCTTTGGTTTAGATACATACACACAGTTTAGGGAGATAGAAAAGACTATACTGGTAACACAAACAAATGACTTTGAGTAGAAGGGCTATGAAAGGCGACGTGTGGGCCAGGAGTTTGTCTTCTGGTTACTAATGCTACTGTGTCTGCTCAGTCCTTATCCAGCTTACAACTCAGCTGAAGTTAGAGCAGATCATTCATTGCCTGCTGGATGAGTGCCACAAAGAGGTCAGTAAATATCTGTGGGTTCTTGAGTACCCCTCAGAATCCTCAGAAATCAGAGCTGTGTGCAACCCTCTTTGGATAGATAGTTGGGGAGGTTGGAATACATAGAGAAAGGGATCTGCGTGATCAGTGAGTCAGTGGCAGAGCCAGAGCTCAGGCTTGGGCCTTCTGATCCTGGTCCGCTACTGTTTGTAGCTTCCCTCCTTCCCCTTTCAGTCTTCCAAACGCTGCGTTTGTGCAGTGAAGTCCCATCTTTCTGACATAATCACCCCATGGCTATTCTCCATGTCCAAGTACAACATAGATTTTCTTGATCAATTTAAGGAAATATGTTTACTATGTCTTGGCTTGCTTGGTGTTTTTATTTGGTTTGAATTGTATACAGTATTTTATACTAAAGTAATTTGCTTTTATCAACATCTAAGGCAGGCACTGAGTAGGTATATTTAACCTGCCTTCTTCTTCAAGGTAGTCAAAGATACCAATTTAATAAGTAGTTTTTGCATTATGTTTAAGATTTAGAAATAATATCAGAATCATTATTTTTATTTTTTACAAAAGGAAGATATATGTTTAACACCAAGAGAAACATGCAATTATAAATTATACTAAATTATCATAATTACTCTGCATGTGATTAATATATCAGGTTGAATTTATAATTATATATATCAATACTTATCACTATGACAGTGCCATTTAACCCTTTTGAGCACTTTCCATATGCTAGGCACTGTGTTAGGTGGTTTATGTGCAGTATCTCATTTAGTCCTAACAACATTATGAAGTTATTATTATTTCCCACCAGAGTAATTAAGAGTCTTACTTAAGATGTTATAGTTAGTCACTAGAAAAGGGAAATATATACTATCAACTCTGCCTATAAACCATTAAGCATAGGGACTGGCAAATAGAGTTCAATAATGGTTATGATAATGATAATGTATATATATATTTTTAAATTAAACTAAATTTAATTTTAATTTTTACTTTTATTTTTTTTCACTCAGCCAGAATTCTATCCTTATGATGTTCCCAACTCTCACCCCCCAGTTTCTGGCTGTATAGGAGACAAAAAATATGCTAATTTTAATTCAGTTTAACTGTCATGTACTGAGCTAGATATGAGCACTCAGAGAGGAATCTGACTCCGAGCCTTTCTCCAGGGAGATAGACACTTATTTAAAGAGGCTAATTACTGATTGTATTGAGAGACACATACAATATAGGCTTTGGTCTGGATAGAGCAAGATACATTTTGGTGGGACATCTGTCCTGATCCTAATTTATGGAGTGGAATGTGTTCACTTTCTATAGCTGTGTAACATGCCCTCCATGAGAGGCAGCCTGGCCACCCTGACCCTTCTTGGCAAGTTGGTGGATGCCATCCCTCCCCTGGCAGACAAACTTGTAATGGAACACAGTGAGTGACCTCTGGGGAGGAGTTGCTACTACCCTTTTACCTGGTTTGATCACACTTCCATCTGGGTGGTCCATTCAGTATATACACCTGGGAAATCATTACTTTCCTTCTCTAGGATTTAATTTTCCCATCTGCAAAATGTACTCTATGTTGGCCAAGTCGAAAAAAGTATTTCTTGACTCTGATCTTGAGTCATTTTGATTCACTATGTTAGTACAAACTAATTAAATACTTATTTTGAACCTTCCTTTGGGTGAAAGGAAGAATTAGTTCTGCAATATAGAAGTATTTTTTTCTATCAGTAAAAAGCAAATAAATATCTCACAGACTGTTTACCCCAGGGTAAGTCACTGCACTTCTCTAAGATTTGGTTTTCCCTTCTCATTAAGTGCCCAGAAATCATTTATTATGGGGGGTTATAGGGTATTACTATTACTACCCTACTGGGCACAGTAGTCTGGAGTGTCATACAGCAGTTGACATACAGCTGGCATACAATTGACATACAGCAGTTTCATACTGTTTTATGGACAGGTGACCTGATGGAGCATCTGTTGAGAGGTTTAGTGTACCCCAATGAAGGGGTGCAAGCTTCTGTCTGTTACCTCTATGGGAAGCTGTACTCCTCACCAGTGGCTGCTGAGATACTTTTGGGCCATTTCCGGGAGAAGCTGTGTCCTCTCTTCCTTTCTACCCTGGATGGTGCCCAGACAAAGGAGCTACAGATCAACTGTTTGGGTAAGATGTAGGTTTGGAGAGAAAAGAGAGAACGCTTTTGAGGTTTTGCTTGAGGACTTGAGATGTTGGCTCTTTAGTGGTGGGAAAGTTTGGTGCCTTATAAAGGGTAGAAGTCATGGGTTTGGAAATAAGATCCACAGACTGTGAGACATGACTAGAGTTGGTGTGGCATCTTAAAAATTTTTGCCTTTGGGTGCATGGGTAACTCAGTTGATTAACCATCTGCCTTCTGCTCGGGTCCTGGGATTGGCTCCATGTTGGCTCCCTGCTCATTGGGGAGTCTGCTTCTTCCTCTCCCTCTGCCCCTCCCCCCATTCATTCTATCTCCCTCACACTCCCTCTCTCAAATACATAAATAGAATCTTACAAAAAGAAAAAAAGAATGTTGCCTTTGGAAGAAAAAGAAGAAAGTGGCACAACAATTTTCTACCTCTGGTTTTTACTGCCTGTCCTAGTGTGTCCTGTTTTTTGCTGCTAAGTTATTCTTCACATTGCACAGCTCGCATTCTCTCAGTTTCCTATTTGAAAAATCTTCTATGGTATCTCTGGCCTCCAGGGTGATGTGCAGGTATTTCTACTTGTTATTTGAGGCTCCTTAGGAGCCCCAGTGTACCCATTCAGCCTCTTCTGCTGCGTCCTTACTTAGGTACATAAGATCTATCAAATGCTTCTGAGTAGGGAGCTTTTGCTTTTTGAACAGAGCACATGGCCACTGTGACTGGAGACTGGGCGAGGGCCTGTTCTTAAGCAGGATCTACAGGGAAAAACATAGTCTAAGTGACAATAGTTTCTTTTCACAGTTTAGGCCAAGAGCTCTGTTATGAACAGTCCAGTCACACATAGTGAGTATTCATTTTGGCCCAGGCTCTGGGCCAGGCTCTAGGATCATAAAGATGACCAAACCCAAGATCTGTTCTGAAGCAGCTCATAGTCTAGTATAGAAAACAGACGTGGACAATTAGAGCCCAGTGTGGTAAGTGTTGCCATGGTGGTGGTATATGAAAGTGTGGGATTCTGTTCAACATTGGGTTAGAGGTCCTCGCCAGAACAATGAGGCAAGAAAAAGAAATAAAAGGCATCAAAATTAAGAAGGAAGAAATATAACTGTCTCTGCAGATGCCATCATTTTATATACAGAAACCCTAAAAACTTCACCAAAAGACTGTTAAAAACTAATAAATGAATTTAGTAAAGTCACAGGATATAAAATCAGTTTTTTTTTCTAAATGCTAATAGTGAATTATCTGAAAAAGAAGTTAAAACAATCCCATTTATAACAGCATTAAAAATAACAAAGTACTGGGACACCCGGGTGACTCGGTATGTTAAGTGCCTGACTTTGGCTCGGGTTATGATCTTACAGTTCTAGGAGCCTATAGGCTCTGTGCTGAGTGGGGAGTTTGCTTCTCCCTCTACCCCCCACCCCTACTGCTTGTGCTCTCTCAAATAAGTAAAATCTTAAAAAAAACCCCACCACAACAAACAACCCACAAAATACTTAGGAATGTTTAAGGAGACATGAAGAAGTTTCCAGAAGATGTCTGAGGGGCTTCCTTGGGTGTACTCTGGTACCCATACTCCTCTTGCCTCACCTCCCAAAACTTTCGTTTTTTAGGTTTGTTGAGGCAGCTGCTGAAGTATGATCTCTTTGTGTCCGTGATCATGAACAAGTCTGTGCTGGCGGACAGTACTGAGGATGTTGAGGGGCTGCCAGGAGAGACCTCATTGCCTTTGGTGCTCAAAAAGGTGATTGTCCTGTGATTCCTGGTCTCTAGATTCAATAACAAGGGAAGCCAAATGGCTCCTGGCCCTTGAATTTCTACTCTCTAAGGTTTCCAAGGTGTTTTCTTCCTGGCCCAAACAATATGCTATTAGAGTACTGGAAGTACAGTTGACCCTTTAACAACCCAGGGGTTGGGGCACTGACTACCCCTTCATACATTTGAAAATCCACATATAACTTCCAACTCTCCCAAAACTTAACTACTAATAGCCTGCTGTTGACCAGAACCCTTACTGATAACAATCAGTTAACACATATTTTGTATATCTATTATATTCTTTATTCTTACATTAAGGTAAGATAAAGGAAAGAAAATGTTATTAAATAATTCATAAGGAGGGTCACCTGGGTGGCTCAGTGGGTTAAGCCTCTGCCTTTGGCTTAGGTCATGATCTCAGGGTCCTGGGATGGAGCCCCACATTGGGCTGTTTGCTCTACAGGGAGCCTGCTTCCTCCTCTCTCTCTGCCTGCCTCTCTGCCTACTTGTGTCAAATAAATAAACTCTTAAAAAAAAATTCATAAGGAGGAGAAAATATTTATAGTACTGTATGTATTTATTGAAAAAAATCCATGTGTAAGTGGCCTGTGCAGTTCAACTGCTCAGGGGTCAACTGTAGGTTTTATTTCAGTTGTGAGTTCTTATATACACATCTTCTCCTTAACATCTAGGTTGGCTGATAATGCAGAATACAGGCATCAACAGAAACAAAGCTATCTCGGTTATTTTAGGGATAAACAACTTGCTAGAGCCCTCTTTCTCTGGACCCTGCATTCCTTGAGCCTTATTAATCTGTCTCTTTCACCCCATACAACCCAGTGCTCCAGCCATATGTAACTTCTCCCTGGCCTTGCATGTGTCAGGACATCCTGTTTCTGTGCCTGTGTAGATGCCCTTCCCCTTTGCCTTAAAACCTTTCCCCTCTCCTTTGTCCATTGATTCCTCAAGGCCTGTAGGGTTCCCTTGTCCTCTTGGTTCCTTTAGGTAGAGTGTACCTTATGTCACAGCACTTACTTCACCGTATTGTGGTTGTTGTACTGGGAGTTTCTTTAAGGCAAAACCTGATTTGGCTGTATCTCTCTGCAGTGCTCAGCACAGGGCTTGGCAGAACTACTTATCCTTATCTGATAATGGGGATATCACTAAATGACCAGATTGTGGGACTCCTTCTGCAGGAAGGAGGAGGAGCTCTGATCAGAAGTGGGAAAGGGCAGTTGGGGATAGATAAGGTAGGTATTAAAAAGCCAGCGTAAATTGCTCCTTCTTGTTTCTCTGGGATGCCTCTAGAAAGGTCCACTCAGGGCCTGTGAACTCTGAAGAGCAAGTCCTATGTCTCTGAACCAGAAGATCTCATATTAGGTTCTTTTCTGTGCTTATTTTGTTGCTGCCATCAGGGAGTCCAAGGTAACATCTAGTTAAAACATTTGATCTCAGGCTCAGCAGGGCACAAGCTCTTATGTCCTCACAGTGCAACAACAAAGCACAATGGTGGCAGGGACAGAGATTAGAGCACTTCTCCACGGGACAGGTCTTTGTAGAGATAGGAATCTTGGTTTCGGGTTCCTCTTCTCCTTTCACGTATGGAGACTGTTCCTCTCCTGACAATTTTAGATGATCAACATATTTTACTATAGCAACCAGCAAGGCTGCGGCTACGGTGAGATACGTGAGGCACTTGCCTCAGGTGTAAAATTTAAAGGGATGCTAAAAAACTCAGCAATCAAGATAGATAGTATTTCAGTGCAGTATTTTTTTTTTTTAATCAATGCAAAAAATTCATAATGAACAAAATAACAAAATTTTAAATAAAGAGAAGACTGACATGAATTCTTTTACATCTGTTCTGGCATTTTTGTCAGAGTCTAATGCTTCTCCTTCCTGTTTTGGCTGATAATCAATGTATTCTTCCAAAATTCAGGTCCCTATTATTGTCAATGTTTGTGTCCCTGCTGTTGCAATGTTGATTCATTCATTCAGTCAGATACATACTGAGCACCAATTTGATATGTCAGTCACTGTGTTAGGCACTGGGAATATCGTGGTATATAAATAGATGAGTTCCTTGTCCTTGTATGGCCTAGTGGGGAAGACAGGTTATGAACAAGTAAATAAAAAAGCAAAGTAACTCTTAATTTTGCTACAAAGGAAATAAAGAGGAAATGAGATAGTGAGGAAGTCCAGGTATAAGCTGAGTGGTCAGGCAGGGCCTCTCTGAGGGTTGATGCTTGAGCTGACACTTGAACAATTAAAGTAAGCCCGTGATCAATTATACCTCAGTGAAACTGAAAATAAACAAACTAACAAATGAATAAATAAAATAAGTAGGTAAGCCAGTGATATGAAGAACAGGTAGAAAAGTATTTCAGGCGGATAGAATAACAAATGAAGGCCAGAAGAAGGGGGACGTTTGATGTGTTCCAGAAGCAGACGGAGGCCAATGGGATGGATGGTGGGTAGAAAGTGAAGTGGCAGGGATGAGTCTAGAGATTAAGCAGGGAAGATCGTGCAAGTCCTGATGAGTTATAGTACATAATTAGGACTTTTTTAAAAAAAGATTTTATTTATTTTACAGCAAGAGAAGGAATACAAGCAGGGGAAGTGAGAGAGGGAGAAGCAGGCTTCCCCCTGAGAAGGGATCTCAGTGCAGAGCTCAATCCCAGGACCCTGGGATCATGACCCAAGCCAAAGGCAGACGCTTAACAATTGAGCCACCCAGGCACCCTAGGCCTTTTTTCTTTTTAAAGATTTTATTTATTTATTTGACAAGGTGGTGGGGAGCAGACAGGACAAGCAGAGGGAGCAGGAGAGGAAGAAGCAGGCTCTCTGCTGAGCAGGGAGACTGACTGACATAGGGCTCAATCCCAGGACCCTGGGATCATGACCTGAGCTGAAAGCAGATGTTTAATTGACTGAGCCACCCAGGTGCCCCAATTAGGACTTTTTAGTCTATTTTAATTTTTCCTTTTAAAAATATTTATTCATTTGAGAGAGAGAGGGAGAGAAAGCACAAGCAGGGGGAGAGGCAGAGGGAGAGGGAGAAACAGATACCCCACTGAGCAGGGAGCCTGACACGGCTTGATCCCAAGACCCTGGGACCATAACCTGAGCCAAAGGCAGATGCTCAAACATGAGAGCCACCCAGAAGCCCATAGGATTTATTTATTTATTTATTTTTAAGATTTTATTTATTTATTTGACAGAGATTACAAGTAGGCAGAGAGGCAGGCAGAGAGAGAGAGAGGAGAAGCAGGCTCTCCACTGAGCAGAGAGCCCGACGAGGGGCTCGACCCTAGGACCCTGGGATCATGACCTGAGCCAAAGGCAGAGGCTTTAACCCACTGAGCCACCCAGGCTCCCCTTTATTTATTTATTTTTTAAAGATTTTATTTATTTATTTGACAGAGAGAGAGAGATCACAAGTAGGCAGAGAGAGAGGAGGAAACAGGCTCCCTGCTGAGCAGAGAGTCTGATGAGGGGCTCAATCCCAAGACCCTAAGATCACAACCTGAGCCAAAGGCTGAGGCTTAACCCACTGAGCCACTCAGGTGCCCCCTAGGATTTTTTTTAAAGGATAAATTTTCATAGTTAAGTTTGTGTATGATGGAAAAGTAGGACTGGAGTGTTTTTTCTTTCTCAAAATAATAAGGAATATGCACTTTAAACCAAGAATCATTGTTTTACTTAAGAGTTGAAGAGCATTTTTCTAAGTTTTTTTTTTTCACATTTTAGCAGCTCTGAAATTGGAAGACATTTTACCATCAATAGTGTGTCATAGTTTAATTATAGCTCTTTTTCTTTTAGTGGCATATAAAATAATGGTTTGCCTTACATCAATAGCATCTTGAAATACATGTCATTTCTTATATAAAAGAGAACAAGATAAAGATTAAGACTATTTAGAGACTCTTTCACCTACTAATAGCAAAGCTGGTCAATTGTGTTCTTTTTTAAGTCTGACATGACTGAGATGGGTTTATTTAAGCTTACAGCCCTCAGATAGGTCTCTACTAGGTATGAGTGTCACTTGGTCCTTTTCTTCTGAAGCTCTAAAACCAGACATAACTCTCTTTTGTCTCATGTTATATGTTCTACTCACCATTTTCCCATAGGAGGCCAGTTTCTCCTACACTTCATGTCCACAGTTGCAGTTAACCCTTTCCCTGATTTTTTTTTTAAATAAGGTTTTATTTTATTTTTTTTTAAAGATTTTATCTATTTATTAGAGAGCAAGTGTCTGGGAGGGAGAAGGAGAGAGGATCTGCTGCAGACTGTACATTCAATGCGGAGCCCAGTGTGGGGCTCAGTCCCATCCCGTGAGATCATGACCTGAGCCAAAACCAAGTCGGATGCTTAACTGACAGAGGCACCCAGGTGTCCCCTTTCCTTGATTTCTGAAAGTGTCATGGGACTCCCAATAGGTATGGTGTTCAGTAGGAGTTTGGATGTTACTCAGAGTATAATGGAAATTCACTGAAATATTTTTTAAAAGATTTTTTTTAGGGGCGCCTGAGTGGCTCAGTGGTTTAAGCCTCTGCCTTCGGCTCAGGTCATGATCTCAGGGTCCTGGGATCAAGCCCCGAGTCGGGCTCTCTGCTCGGCGGGGAGCCTGCTTCCCCCTCCCTCTCTGCCTACTTATGATCTCTCTCTATCAAATAAATAAATAAAAATCTTAAAAAAAAGATTTTATTTATTTATTTGACAGAGAGAGAGAGAGATCACAAGTAGGCAGAGAGGCAGGCAGAGAGAGAGAGAGGAGGAAGAAGCAGACTCCCTGCTGAGCAGAGAGCCCCATGCAGGACTCGATCCCAGGACCCTGAGACCATGTCCTGAGCCAAAGGCAGAGGCTCAACCACTGAGCCACCCAGGCGCCCCAACACTGAAATATTTTGAGTAGAGAAATAAACTAATCTAAAACTTTAGTGGAGGAGGCATTTCTCCTGTAGGAAGACTCCTAGATTTGGACGTGGCTGACCTGGGTTTCTGCCTTAGCTTTGCCACTTATTAACTGTGTGGCCTGGAGCGTGTGACTTAACCACCATGAGCTTTAATTCCTCCTTCTGTAGGTTGAGAGTCTCCAAGACCACCCCTAGGTTCAATGATTGCTAGGAGGACTCAACAGATAGTCATACTCATGGCTCTTATTTAATACAGATGCAAAGCAAAAAGGATACAAAGCAAAATCAGCAAAGGGAAAAGGCCTATGTGGTAAAGTTCAGGAAAACTAGGTACAGGATTCTGAGTCCTCTCCCAGTGGAGTCAGACAAGGAGGCACTTTCTTCCTTCAGCAATGAATTGTGGCAACACATGTAAGATGGGGCCTGGCAGGGAAGCTCATTAGAGTCTCAGTGCCCAAAAATTTTATTGGGGGCTGATAGTCACCTTGGTCCCCTCTACCTAGCACATACCAAAATTCCAGACTCACAGAAGGATGGCAGGTATTCAGCGTGTAGGCGCCAGTGTTTGTATAGAGAGTAGTCACAAAGTCACTATTATTGGTTCTGGGAGTGGCGGGAGCTCTCCTGAGATCCAGCTTCCCAAATCCATTCAGTGACAAACTTTGCAGACAGCCATTTCTAAGGATAACAGCCTCATGCCTGCATTGTTAGTTCTTTTCAGCACACTCCGTAAAGTGAGACTCACAGTAGAACGGTCCCTTGTTACCTTTCAGGCTTGTTGCAAGCTTCAAAACCAGATGAGGGCTGTGAAAATACTTTTGTCAATGAAGGCCCAAACCCTTCTTGGTGATGGCTTTAGTGTTCTTTGATGCCATTATGTTCTTTTGTTCTGTTTCCCACCCGCTGTTCTTCATAGAGACCCCAGTCCGTAATCTGTAGCTTTCCCCAAGCACCACCCTTGTGTCTGATGCTGCATGGCCCTCTGTCACCATAGCACTTTTTGTTGCCTGTTTCTCCAGCTTCTCCTCTCTAGAGATGAGACTCTGCAGGTGGCCAGTGCCCACTGTATGACTGCCGTACTGGTCCACTCCCCACTGAAGCATGCCCCAGCCTTCATCCATGCCGACATTCCAGGTAGGGAGCTCCTTCTAATCTTCTCTTCTGAGGACCCCAGAGTTCTGACTGGAGACCCTGGAGTCACAGCAGCAGCAGCTGTCCTATTGGTTTTTTTTTTTTTTTTTTTGATAATGCGTACTGGAGAGAGAGGTTGATGACAAGCTCAGTTGTACAGGATACACTCTGAGAATAAGGCCTCATTAAGTGAATCCTTTTGCTACAGATTCCTTATAATGACCTTGACCATCTAGGGGTAACACCTAGTGTGGGGTGATGGAAAGATGCCGCATTTAGGTCCTCAACTTGGCTGCTTCATGGATAAGGAAATTGAGGATCAGAGAAGGGAAATAACTGGTGTAAACTTATAAGGCTAGTCACAGGCAGAGAAGGCTATGCAGTCAAGCCTCTCTGGCTCTAAAAACTTTCTGCATCATGCTGTTACCCACCCTGGGCTTTAAGAGACCCGAGTTCCAGTCGAACCTCTGCCATTGACAATAGCTCTTTCTGGGTCTCAGTTTCCTCACCTGTTAAAATGATGATGTTAGACCATAATCCTGAGGTTATTTTCCAGGTTTACCTGTGAATTCATGATCACATCTCATGGAGGGTGTGTGTGAACAGATGTAATAGGTGTGAGATGCTGAGTAGTCCAAACCCCTAGCTTTAGTGACGGGATCGTGGTCACACGACTGTCATTTATTGTTTTCTCCCCTCTCCCGGCCAGAGTTCCTCTTTGAGCACCTTTCCTCTTCCAGCGAAGTGCTTGTCTGGTCCAGCTACAACTGCTTGATACTTCTGGCAGAAGAGCCACTCTTCTTTTCCAAGTGCCACACGGTGTATGGTTGGTAGTGGGAGTCCTACACTAGCTCTGGTAGGGTGGTGGTCAGCACTTTTTTTTTTAAGTAGGCTCCATGCCCAGTATGGAGCCCAGTGCAGGACTTGAACTCATAATCCAGAGATCAAGACCTGAGCTGAGATTAAGAGTCAGATGTTTAACTAACTGAGCCACCCCACACACCCACAGTGTGATCAGTACTTTGAAGGTTAGTAGCAGTAAGAAGGATGGGGGACTGGGGCGCCTGGGTGGCTCAGTGGGTTAAGCCGCTGCCTTCGGTTCAGGTCATGATCTCAGGGTCCTGGGATCGAGTCCTGCATCGGGCTCTCTGCTCAGTGGGGAGCCTGTTTCCCTCTCTCTCTGCCTGCCTCTCCATCTACTTGTGATTTCTCTCTGTCAAATAAATACATAAAATCTTTAAAAAAAAAAAAAAAAAGAAGGATGGGGGACTAGCTTACACCTTGGAGGCAGTGCTGGGTCTAGTCATTCCATCAGCCCAAACTCATTACCAGATTCCATATGCAAGCAGGGACATCCAGACAGTTCCCACTGCTGATTAGAAGAAGTCTCCTTGTTTGGCAAGAGAAAAGTACTCTTATTAGCCCCTGAATGAATTCCTTAAGAATGACTTTACTCAGCCTTGGATTCAGTCTTTTCCTGTCCCCCAGGTATGTGTCCATCAAGTTAGTCCCTAAGTTTAGCTGATTCATTCTTTCATAGTTTTTTGAAACTGTCCCTTCTTCCTTCCTGGTGGTATTTTTTTTTTTGTCTGGGACTTTTTACATCATGTCTGGATTTTTAGACTGGACACATTTGGTTATTCATTTTATATTCTATGTTCCTGTTCTGTGCCAGGCACCAGGCTGGGACTTAAGAGATTTAGTGATACCTAGAATGTGGTCCCTGTTCTCTGGAAGGGGAGAGAAATGCAAACAAGCCAATTAGGGCTCTGCCAAAGGGAAGTATAGGAGGTGTGGGAGCTCACTGGAGGCCCATAGCTCTGCCTGAATGGATTAGGGAAGGCTTCCAGGAGGAGTGGAGGTCTGACCCGCTTCTTTGAGAAGGAATGTGAGTGTGTCTAGCGGAAAAAGGGACAACTCAGTCAGTAGACATTTACTAAATACTTTAAGTACCAGGGCCTGTGCTATGGCTTGTGCTGAGTTTCGGGGAGACAGAGATGAATCAGAGAATGGCCTGCCCTTGAAGATCTCACAGTCCCATCCCCTCTGTTCAGTCGTGTCAGGGCCCCTCCATGAGGGGCCACCAGCAAATATGTGCTGTCCACAGCCTCTCACTTCTCCTGGGCAGGCAGTGAAGGAGCTACCAAGCACTGATTCCTGGCCTCTGTCATGTAATTTTGAGATAGGGATCGAGTCAGTGGTGAGGAGCCTACAGGGAAGCCTCCGGATGAACAACACAGAGCTGCATAAGCAGGGTCTGCTGCTTTTTGCCGAGATCCTGACTCGGTGAGCAGATTGATGGGGTGTTGGGCCTGTAGGGGCCAGAGTGGAGAAGGAAAGAAGTGTTTGTTCCTGGCTGTGCCCATGATAGGCATTAACTTATTCATTGATCATTTACCATTTCTCAGGCAGCCAGAGGAGATTAAGCTGTTTACAAGCTCAGCCATGTGTAGAGATGCTGGCCGTGCTCTCCAAGAAGCAGTAAGCAGCCCTGTGCTGGAGGTGGCTGCTGAGGCAATGAAGGCCATTTCTGCCTTTCTGAGGTGAGAGACCCAGGCAGACTGAACTTTCCACCTCTGTACGCCCCGTGGGCCCGGTCAAGCCAGGGAAGCTTCCAGGCAGTACTTGTCCTGTAGGTCAGGGAAATTTTCTTCAATTTTTTCTTTCCAATACTCTATTTACTCTTTTGTCTTTCTGGAGCTGCTATTCAAATGTTGGATCTGGACTGGTCCTCTAATTTTCTTTGTTTTCTGACAGTTTTACATATTTTTGTCATTATGCAGTAGTTTCTGGAAAATTTTCTTGACTTATCTTTCAACACTTCTACTGTGTATGTTATTTTTGCTTTCATATTTTTAATTTGGAAGAGTTCTTCCCAATTCCCTACATGTTTTTTTTTTTTTTTTTTTTTAAATTTTTAAAGTAAGCTTTACATCCAATGTGGGGCTGAACCTCATAATCCTGAAATCAAGAATCGCATGTTCCACTGACTGAGCCCGCCAGGTGCCCCACTTGCATGTTTTCAAATAACATTTTATTCTGTTTGTTCCGTGGATGTAATTTTTTAAACATTTCAGTCTTCTGTTTTAGTCCAGAATTTCCCCCTTTTTCCTTTCTACAAATTGTTCTTTCTGCCTGAAATGCTCTTCCTTAAAATCTTTGCACCACTGGCTTCTTCCCATCATTCAGGTCACATTCAGAGCATCTTTCCCTAACTGACCTATTAGACTGTTATAGCACCTACCAAACATTTGAATAGTTCTTGTTTATTCATTCATTTTGTGTCTGTCCCCACTATAATATAATGTCCAAGTGATCAGGGACCATGTCAGTTTGCTCACTACTGTATGCCTCACTCCTGAAAGCGTATGAATGAAAGATGTTCAAAATAGATGATAAGATTAAGTGATCCTAGGGTCAGGATGGTAAAGTATTCCTTAGCAAGATGCCTGATATCTTGAAAAAAAATAATGGAGAAAACTTATATTTATTTATGAAATAATTTTTACTTTATTTCCATGTTTTCTTTTCCAAAAATCTAACAAAGTAATATATTCAAATAATAAAAAATAAAATATTTATTTTTATAATGAAAAAGAACAGTTCCCTCTCCCAGTTTCTAAAGAAAACGAAATGTAACTCATTTTGGTTTTAGTTCTGGTGATTATCTCCCTGCACCTAAACAATGTGCTTATAATGCTGTCACTTTATCAATTTAGGACATTATTCATTGAGTCACCCATAAGAAAGACCAAGATTTAGATCCTATTATTTTGTCTTCTCTACATTTCTTTGGCATTTTTGCTAATTAATATTTAATGTCTTCAAATCTTTAAATGGTATACTTAAAACTTGTATTTCTTGTTCCCTCAACTTCAAGTAGTATCTTTGACTCCCTCCTTGATTAGCTGAGTATATTAGCATCCAACTTTTCCTTTCTCCTCCCCACCTTCTCCTTTTCAGTGTTAGTCAGCTGTACCTTTAATTTTACATGGTAAAGGTTGTTAACATTTATAGTCTCTTCTGTAACCTTATTTAAGTCTTTGTGATTTGATTGTAGGTGGGGTCTAAAAATGGAAACATAGGGGCGCCTGGGTGGCTCAGTGGGTTAAGCCGCTGCCTTCAGCTCAGGTCATGATCTCAGCGTCCTGGGATCGAGTCCCGCATCGGGCTCTCTGCTCAGCAGGGAGCCTGCTTGCCTCTCTCTCTCTTCCTCTCTCTGCCTGCCTCTCTGTCTACTTGTGATCTCTCTCTGTCAAATAAATAAATAAAAAAAATCTTTTAAAATAAAAAAAAAAAAAAAAAAAAAAAAAAAAAAAAAAATAAAAATGGAAACATAAAATAACATTTATATTACAATGACTTCATCTGTCTCTTTTCCCCCTCTTCCCCCCCATCTGAATCTCTGAATCAGGGGGCATGAATCCCAGTGAGGGGGAGATGAGTTAACTGACAGGGTATCAAAGGCACAGAGGCAGAGCAGTGTCAGTTAGAGGTGCCCAGGTAGAACTGGAAGTCTCCCAGGAGGCCAGTGCTTGGGGGACTGGTAGCACCTTTGAGGCAGGAGGTGGGTGATGTTTGAGCTGTGCTAAGAGGGATGAGAGAGATTTAGGTTTGTGAGTGGGAAAGTGTAGGGATCACTTAGGGTACAGTAGCTAGTCTGGCCAGCAGGTTGTGTGAAGGAGAGTAATACATGAAGAAGCTGGGAAAGCAGGTTGGGTCAGAATTGTGGAGAGTGCTAAGTAGATTAATCTTTAGATGATTTTATTTTTCATGTTAATTTCCTAGAATATTTACTGAAGTGGTCCCTCTGAAGTATAGTGGTTCACTGGGTCTCTGGAAAGCCCAACCGGAAGGAGGAACGAGGAATGAGAACTGCTGAAAAGAATTTAAAGAAGGTGGACCCAGGGCTTGACAATCACTGTAGGACAGAAAGTTTAGAGCTTCTAGAAATGAAGAAGGAAAGGGGAAATCAAAGCTTAACTATAATACAGTGAACTGAGTGCCTGTTAGAAGGCTCAACAGATTACTCTCAGTGTTCCAAAAAGGCCCAGAGATGAGGGTTGACATAGGTTTCCCCTTAGTTACTGCAGTGGATTGAATAGCATCCCTCTAAAATTCATGCCCACCTATAACCTGTGAATGTGGCCTTATCTGGAAATAGGGCCGTTGTAGAGACAACTGAATTAAAATGAGGTCATACAGTGTTGGCTGGTAAATCCAAAGACTGGTGCCCTTGTAAGGAGAGGGGGATTTGGACATACAGTGTAATAGACACAGGGAAGATGGCCTTGTGAAGAAGAGGCAGAAAGTGGAATGATGCAGCTCTGAGGCAAGGAATCACAAGGAATGCTGGCAACCACCAGTAGCAATGAGGCATGACAGGATTCTTCCCTAGAGCCTTTAGAGGGAGCCAACACCTTGATTTTAGATTTCTATCTCCCCAAACTACAAGAAAATAAATTTCTGTCGTTTTAAGCCATGTGTTCTGTGATAATTTGTTATAGCATTCCCAGGAAACAAATATAGTGACTTTATACCCTGTCAAGTGGTTATTCATTCATTTAACATCTTTTTACATTTATCGTCAGTTTATAATGCATCTAGTTCTGTTCAGGTAAAATGAAAAGATATAGCTGGGCTGGTCTCTGGCCTCTTGGAGCTCACAGTTAGACTAATCTATGACTCTTGCCTCCCTGAATCCATGGAATATGAAAGTTCAGATGGACCCTAAGTGTTACTTTCCACATTTATGCCACACTCAGAATGATTAAATCTCCAAAACTAGTTTCTAGTCTTTGCTTATAATTTCTAAGAATGGGGAGCTTGCTCCACCTAGAATTTCCCCTTTACCTCTCTAGAATTTGACTCTTAGGAAGTTCTTCTCTATTCTGAAATAAAGTCTGAGTCCTGATAATATTTCCCTGTTGATCGTGGTTTTCCTTACCAAGGTAATAGCAAATTTGATCTCTCTTCCCCAAGAGAGCTTATTACTAATTTGAGGGTAGTGGCCATTACATGTCTTCATGCACCTTCAATTCTAGATAGTGCTTCTTTCTCCTCCACGAGAAAGCCCTCTGTCTCCTTAATAACACCAGTGATAGTCTCAGCTGTCATTTACAAGGGCTTACTATCTATTCAGCATTGTCATAACTTCTTGGCATACATTATCTAATTTGATCCTTAAAATAATTCTATAAGGAAAGTGCTATTACCTCTCATTTAATAGATGGCAAAACTGAGGGCTAGGGAAAGTGAGGACTATGCACAGCGTCTCGCAGCTAGACAAGTGTTGGAGCAAGGATTTTTATTAGATCAGATCCTAGACCCATGTTCTGATCCATCATGCTGTCTCCCATTGCCTAAGAACATGCAGGTATCTTGGAATCATTTTACCTTACCCTAAGCTTGCCTTTGTCTCTTTGGCTGCAGGAAGGACCATCAGAGTGTCCCACCTGTGCAGTACAGGGAACTGCGGGCCTTGCTTGAAGCCATGCTGAGCCGCTGTGCAGATTTTTCCCAGACCCCGCTGAACAGGAGGCCCCTGGTCAGTACGCTGCATGCAGCCTGTTTCTTCTGGAGATCATGCTATGAGGTGTTTTAAGAAGATAATTCCCTTACCTTTGTATGCCTCTTTATAACTTTTTCTCATGCAAAAACATCTATAATGAGATGTTATTTTTCTCCCCTAATGGCAGAGCTATGAATCTGCTTGATTGCTGTCCTCGTCTTTGCAGATTTGGAAACTGAAGCCATAGGGTTAAATACTTTTTCTCTAAGGTCTGAAACTTGGGAGTGTCTGAGTTTGGATAGTAAATCCCAGGGTGTTTGTACCCAGATCTACTATACTATACCACTTTGTCTTTTATATCATCTAAGCAGTTATGGTAAACATGCTCACAAAATTATTTAAGGCTGGGTTCACTAGAATCTTGCAAAGTATCTGACCAATGTGCAATGTGTTGGAATTGTTGGCTTTTAAGGGCACACCACTTAAAATATCAGAAAGGATATGGGTAATGTGAATGCTGGTTATGTCTTTCAAAATTAACTTTGGAAATTAAGCTTATCAAACCTGATGGGGGTGGGATTTTTGTGTGTTTTGGAGCAACTGATATGGGCATTACAGCCAGTTAAGTTAATGTGCACCAGCTTGTGACAGTTTTCTGCATATAATAGAACAGAGCCAGTCCTGTGGTTCACAGGGAGACAGATAGCTAATATTCCCCCTGCTGCCATTTTTTAAAGAGCTATTAGATAACTAGATTTGTGAGAATATAACCAAGATCCCCTGGAAAGTGTTAGGTGTATGGGAATGCCAGACTCCAGCGGGGAAGGAAGAGGTCTGTGGTCTTCCAAGCACAGTTTGGGACACAGAGTAGGTACTTGACTAATAGATGCTCCTCTCTCCTTCTCACTTCAGGGCCATGCCTCCAGCAGAGATTCAGAGAAGTCCATTCTTCGAAGGGGAAAGTTCCTTCTGAGCACTCTGGAGGGATTTAGAAATGCCTGCAGGTGAGGGACTGACCTTCTGTGGTCTGAGGCAGTATTATGGGGGGTGGAGGTGGAGAAGAATCAGACTGAGGATGAAGTTCTAGAAGCAACACTTGATTTCTTTCTTATTTTTTTTTTAAAGATTTTATTTATTTATTTGACAGAGATCACAAGTAGGCATAGAGGCAGGCAGAGAGAGAGAGGAGGAAGCAGGCTCCCTGCTGAGCAGAGAGCCCGATGTGGGACACGATCCCAGGACCCTGAGATCATGACCCGAGCCGAAGGCAGCGGCTCAACCAACTGAGCCACCCAGGCGCCCGATTTCTTTCTTATTTTTTTTTAAGATTTTATTTATTTATTTGACAGACAGAGATCTACAAGTAGGCAGAGAGGCAGGGGGAGAGAGAGAGAAGGAAGCAGGCTCCCCGCTGAGCAGAGCACCCGATGCAGGGCTCAATCCCAGAACCCTGGGATCATGACCCAAGCCGAAGACAGAGGCTTTAACCCACTGAGCCACTCAGGCGCCCTGCAACACTTGATTTCTGATGCTTTGCTGCATAATGAGAGCAGCTTGGCAGGGGCAGAGGTTGGGGATATGTATGTATGTATGTATGTATGTATGTATGTGTGTGTGTGTATGTGTGTGCAGGGGTGTGTAGAGAAGGTTTGAGAAGGAGGAGCTAGAGTAGGAGGTCTCTAAAGATTGCCTCCTGGTGAAGTTTTTTTTTTTTTTTTTTTAAAGATTTTATTTATTTATTTGAGAGAGAAACAGTGAGAGAGAGCATGAGCTAGGAGAAGGTCAGAGAGCGAAGCAGACTTCCCATGGAGCTGGGAGCCTGATGCGGGACTCGATCCCGGGACTCCGGGATCATGACCTGAGCCGAAGGCAGTCGTCCAACCAACTGAGCCACCCAGGCGTCCCCTGGTGAAGTTTTTGTTGCCCTACAATGAGGTTCTGTCTCATTCAGCTTTGTTACTCTTCCCAAATAACTTTGCCCAATAGGGAAACACCTATTTATAAACAAGCTGAATGCTTGTTGGACTAATATAATTTACAGTAACAAGTGTCTGTTGAGTCTACTCTGTGTCAGGCCCGTGGCTAGACAGTGGGAGTAGACAGATAAGGTCAGATTGATTCCTGCCCCCAAGGAGCTTACAGTCTCTTACGGAAGAGGCAGTTTTGTGTATATATGTAGGATTCATTAGGTTGTCACAAATCTGGGGAAGGCTTTCCCGGCAGAGAGACCAGCATCGTAAAGGCAAAGAGATGTGAAATAGCAAGTGGCATGGTGTGTTCAGGGAGGTACATGTGATAGGTCCTGTACTATGAGAGAGGGGGTGGGGAGTACACAGCTGGACGGGTGGCCAAGGACCGGGTGCTCTATCATTGAGGCCTCTTGAATTTTCTCTAAACTGATGATGGGGATACTTTCCCAGAACCCTAAGCTCTGGGAGGATGCCTCTGACCTTTATGTTGCATAGGTAGTAGTTGATACCCTCACATGTTGATTTCTTAGGTTGGCTGTGGAATTCCAGAGTGAGCCTTCAGCCCAGGAGAACCCATTCACAGCTCCCAGTGCTGAGAAGGAAGACACTTTGGAGGACTTCTCAGAATTTCTTCTCACTGCCTGTGACTCCCTTTGTATCCCCATGGTGATGGTAGGTTCCCCTGAGCCACAGATAGCATGAAGTTTGGGTAGGAGAGGGATGTGAGACTGAGTCAGGCCGAGAGACACAAGGTTGTGGGTACTGAACTAGACCTTCTGAGGGTCTTAGTGCTATTGTTCTTCAGACACATTTCCTTTGGTTTTATTTTTTTTTTATTTTTTTAAATATTTTATTTATTTATCAGAGAGAGAGAGCGAGCGAGCACAGGCAGACAGAATGGCAGGCAGAGGCAGAGGGAGAAGCAGGCTCCCTGACGAGCAAGGAGCCTGATGTGGGACTCGATCCCAGGACGCTGGGATCATGACCCGAGCCGAAGGCAGCTGCTTAACCAACTGAGCCACCCAGGCGTCCCTCCTTTGGTTTTAAAAACAAAGTGTAGGGGCACCTGACTGGTTCAGGCAGTGGAGTGTGCAATTCTTGGCCTTGGGGTTATGGGTTCAAGCCCCATATTGGGTGTAGAAATGACTTCAAAAATTTTTTTAATCTTAAAAAAAAAAAAAACCCCACGCCCCCAAACCCCAAAGTGTGGTATTTCATTGTACATTAACAGATGCCTCTCAAGAAAAAGTAGAAAGCAGTAGTAATAGAATAAATAAGCAGTGTTTATGGAGTGATAAATGCTTCGTATTCATTACCTAATTTGGTCATCCTAGTGACTGTGAGATGGGTGCTATAACCACCTCAATTTAAAGATGGGGATTTCGGGGCTCCTGGGTGCCTCAGTGGGTTAAGCCTCTGCCTTCGGCTCAGGTCATGATCCCAGGGTTCTGGGATCAAGCCCCGCATCAGGCTATCTGCTGAGCAGGGAGCCTGCTTCCCTTCCTCTCTCTCTGCCTGCCTCTCTGCCTGCTTATGATCTCTGTCTGTCAAATAAATAAATAAAATCTTTAAAAAAATAAAAAAATAAAGATGGAGATGTCACATTCCAATAGTCATAAAGCAAGTGCACGACAGTGCTGAGATTCGAACCCATGTGTCCTTAGGATCAGTGAAGAACAGTGGTGAGGGTCTGTGATTCAGCCTTCACCAAGGAACACACACGTATTCTGTAAATGAAATTTGGCCACTCTGAAGAGAGACCTGGTCCGAAAGAGCTTCGTTTTGAGCTGACTTGAGATGGAGGTTGTAGGAAGAGCTGGGTCCAGAGTGTCTGACTGCTTGGCTGACTTTGGGTGAGTCCTGTCTTCTTTGAGGTGAGCCTGCAGAGTGCCTTTTAGTCAGGGCACTTCCGTACACCTACTGGGAACAGTAGGTGGCAGCAGGGAGGCATCCTCTGGTTCTGGAGGTGGAGACCTCTTGGAAGAAGCCTTTGAGCCCGCATGCGTGGGTCTTTGGGTGGGTCACGTCAGGAGCCGTGGACTGCCAGCACGTTCTGACTGGCACTCACTAGCAGTAACACTTGGGCAGTTTACGTTGGTTCCTCATCTGCTCTGCCCTTTTCCTATACTTACAAAGTGTTGAGTCAGATCTGGAACTGGATAGACTCTAAATACCACACTTTGGCATTTGGGGGCTTAGGGTATTTTTTTTTTTTAATTTAAAAAATTTTTTTGAAGTAATTGGTAGAATGATATTATTCTTGCTTTCTACTTTTCCATATTTTATACACTTTTCTTTAATGAGCATGTATTACATTTCTAAATAAAAACATTTTTTGTGGAGCTCCTGGGTGGCTCAGTGGGTTAAGCCTCTGCCTTCAGCTCAGGTCATGATCTCGGGGTCCTGGAATCAAGCCCCACATTGGGCTCTCTGCTTGGTGGGGAGCTTGCTTCTCCCTCTCTCTCTCTGCAAGCCTCTCTGCCTGCTTGTGATCTCTCTCTGTCAAATAAATAAATAAAATCTTAAAAAAATTTTTTTTGTTTAAAAACCAAAGGAAATGTATCTATAAGAACCATGTCTCTGAGACCCCATCTTTTACAGGTAGGAGACTGAGACACTGAGAGGGGCAGGGTTAACTAACCCCTGGGCATGAAGTGACTTTGTGCAGAGCTTAATCTGGAACCCAGGTTTGTCTACTCTTAATCCAGAGCTCTGTCTGCTCTATCGGGCTGCCTCATGACTGGAGTATTCACAGAGGTCACATGAAAAATAAATGTGGGGCACCTGGGTGGCTCAGTTGGTTGGGCGACTGCCTTTGGCTCGGGTCATGATCCCGCAGTCCTGGGACTGAGTCCCACATCGGGCTCCCTGCTACGCAGGGAGTCTGCTTTTCTTTCTGACCTCTCTTCTCTCATGCTCTCTCTCTCTTTCTCTTAAATAAATAAATAAAATCTTAAAAAAAAAAAAAAAGGAAAAATAAATGTGAACAAGGTGCCTGGGTGGCTCAGTGCCTCTGCCTTTGGCTCAGGTCATGATCTCCGGGTCCTGGGATCGAGCCCCGCATCAGACTCTCTGCTCAGCGGGGAGCCTGATTTCTCTCTCTGCCTGCCTCTCTGCCTACTTGTGATCTCTGTCTGTCAAATAAATAAATAAAATCTTAAAAAAAATAAATGCGAAGATAGTTTGCAAACTATATGATTATTATTGATGGCTATAGTCATAGAAACTTGGGTGTCAGTGAAGGGTGCCTGGCTGGCTCAGTCAGTAGAGCATGTGGCTCTTGATCTTAGGTCATGAGTTCAAGCCCTATGTTGGGTGTGGAGCCTATTTAAAAAACAAAAAAAGAAAGAAACTTCAGCATCACTCTGCATTATAGTTTAGGAAGTACTTTTTTACACATCAGATCTTATTTGTTTCTGGGAACTAGGTCTTGTTGTTATTACTGTTTTATTCCATTTGGTACAGAGAGATCCAGAGAGGTAATGTGTCTTATACAACTTATAAGTGGTGGATACAATCCTTGGATGCAGGCTTGTGATTTCAGGCTCCCTAGCTTTTCTTGTGCCCTTCAAGTGAAAGGGGTTAGTTTATTGTTGCTAGATTTGATGCCAGTTTTGCTGATGCTTTGTTCTTCAGAGGCTCAATCCTGGTGGGCTGGGTTCTCCCTCCTGGTTCTTTGCAGAGGCACTCAGAGCAGGCCACCCACCCAAACTTGATGGAAGTTTTCCTCTCGATTCTGCACAGTCTCTTTGTCATCGCTCCCCACATGAAGGAGAAGTTCTCCAAGAAGCTCGGTAGGCATCAGGCAAGTGTGGAAGTGGGGAGGGAGGCGGGTGCCAGAGAATTCAAAGAGAGCATAACCTGTGGGCAGGAGGTTTATGTGATCACTCAGAGTCAATATCTATATTCTGCCCAGTGTTGAGTGGAAGGCAATACTATCCAACAACCAAAGGTACTTAAAGTAAATTCTTGGATTTATTGCTATTTCTCTAAGAATATCAAGGAGGTTCCAGTTCCAGTCCCACAACACACGTCTTTCCACGTTGTTCTCCATACTTGATATTCCCTCAGACTTCTCAAGACGTTTAGCATCTCTGATGCCTGAGTGCTGAATGTCAGAAGTACCCCCAGTCATTGTGACACCATAGACTTCCAGATGCCTTCTGGGGGGGACTGGCACTCTGTGTGAAAGCTGCTGTCTAGCTGTACACTGAACTGCTTTCTTATAATTGAACCCCAGTGGTTCTTTTTTTTTTTTTTTAAGATTTTATTTATTTGAGAGAGAGGTAGTAAGAGAGAGCATGAGCAAGGAGAAGGTCAGAGAGAGAAGCAGACTCCCTGTGGAGCTGGGAGCCCGGTGTGGGACTCAATCCTGGGACTCCGGGATCATGACCTGAGCCGAAGGCAGTCGTCCAACCAACTGAGCCACCCAAGCGTCCCAAACCCTAGTGGTTCTTGATTCCTTCAGCCTTTTCCAGGCTTTCTTGCATCTATTAATTTTTTTCTCTCGCCAGTCATTTTTTCCCTCTTAAGTGTAAAGCTTCCTTTCTCACTTGTCCAGTTGTTACCTGAAAATACTTCAATCTGCTGAATAAGCCCAGGAGTCAGAGTTAGAGTCTCCTTTATTTTCCTTAGTATTAGTGATGGTGAGAATGGGAAGGGGGAAACAGCCCAAAGCAGAAAGGGAGTAATAATTAATAACTAATGACAACTAACATTCACTACACTCTTACTATTGTCAGACACTGTTTGTTTGTGTGTTTGGTAGAGATAGAGAGTGAGTGAGAGAGCATAAGCCAGGAGGAGAGGCAGATGCCCTGGATACTGGGGTTTTTTTCCCCTTAAGATTTATTTATTTATTTTAGAGCACAGGTGAACAGGAGGAGGGAACGAAGGGTGGAGGGAGAGGGAGATAGGCAGACTCCCTGCTGAGCAGAGAGCCTGCAGGTCTTGATCCCAGGACCTTGAAATCATGATCTGAGCTGAAATCAAGAGTCGGATGCTCAACTGACTGAGCCACCCAGGAACCCCTGTCACATACTGTTTCAAGTGCTTTATACATATTAATTCATTTAGTTCTCAGAAAAACCCTGGAAAGTTTGTATTATGATTATCTTCATTCTACGAAGGAGCATACTGAAACTCAGAGAGGTTGAATAATTTACCCAAGATTGCCCTAGAAGTGGTGTACCCAGGATTCAAACTCAGGGAATCTGACTCTGGAGCCTGCTTTTTTATTTTTTTTTTTTTTTTTTTTTTTTTTGCTTCCTGAATTTTTATGCAATGCTTGCCTCTTATCATTATCATTTAAGCCTTGCCCTTTTTTTTTTAATATTTTATTTATTTATTTGACAGAGAGAAATCACAAGTAGGCAGAGAGGCAGGCAGAGAGAGAGAGAGGAGGAAGCAGGCTCCCTGCTGAGCAGAGAGCCCGATGTGGGACTCGATCCCAGGACCCCGAGATCATGACCTGAGCCGAAGGCAGCGGCTTAACCCCTGAGCCACCCAGGCGCCCCTAAAGCCTTGCCCTTTCTTCCTGTCACATAGCATATAGTGGAAGGTCTACCACAGAGTAGCAGCCAGGGCTCAGTCATGGAGGGCTTTGTTGGCCATGTGAGAAATTTGGACTTTATCCTAGGAACTTTGAGTTTTAAAAAAGAGGAGTGATAGGCTCAGCTTTCTGTTTTAGAAAGATCCTTTTTGATTTGGTATGAACCATGAGTTAGAGGGATGCGAGACTGGAAAAAATAATTCAGACTCTTGTATTTATTTTTTTTTTAAAGATTTTATTTATTCATTTGTCATAGAGAGAGAAGCGAGAGCAAGCAGAGGCAGACAGAGTGGCAGGCAGAGGCAGAGGGAGAAGCAGGCTCCCTGCCAAACAAGGAGCCTGATGTGGGACTCGATCCCAGGACACTGGGATCATGACCTGAGCTGAAGGCAGCTTCTCAACCAACTGAGCCACCCAGGCATCCCTCAGACTCTTGTATTAACTCAGGTTGATGATAGTGTTGAGGGGTGTGAGACAGTTGGATGTGGGGCAGAAAGGAGAGGGAATAGCTCAGGGTAATAATGCCTTGGCTTGTGGCTGCCATCGAGGTGGATGGTGCTGATTTTTATTGAGAGAAGTCTCACTGGGAGAGGTTTTGATTTGGGAAGGCAGTAGAGGATGTGATCAGTATGGGCCAGGATGATGATGTAATAAATCTAGTTTAAACTGCTTTCTGCTTGTTTCCCACTTCTCCCAAGCTTCCTCATCTTTCATACGACTAACCCTGGAACTGAAGGCCAGATTCCGCAACAGCCTGAGGTATGTCTGCTCTCAGGGAAAATTGGTGGCCAAGGGGCCAGTGTGCTTGACTGGACAAGTGGAAATTTCTGACTGGTTTAGTTATTGGACTGTGAGGGGATTGACACAGTGTCAGAATTGCTCAGCAGCTGGTGGTATGAATCCAACATGCTTCTGTAGCTTTTATTTAGTCTGGTTCTGCTGAGACATTCATTCCATGTGACACGTGGATGGGTACCTGTTACATCAAAACTGGAAAGGCTCTTGGTGATCATTTGTCTAACCCCTCATTTTACAAATGGGGAACTGGAAGCCCTTGAGGGTATGAAAGAAGTGTCCACAGAGTCATGTCCTTGTTGCTGCCAGCCCAGCATTTCCAGAGGAGAAACTCTCTTGTTCAAAATACAGACTTTAGTCTGTCTTGTTAACGTTTGTGCAGTAGCCTTTTCTTCTTCCCATTTATGATTTGCCACCTGTCTCTGCATTTATTTGGCAGATCCCATTTGTTACTGCCTACAACCTGCAAGGTGACCACAGTGTGGTGTTTAGGTCTCCTTGCATATCTCTGAATAGAACACCGACTTTCAGGAGGGGATACAAATACAAGGATCCATCCGGATTCAAAGTCACAATTTTGGATGTTGTAATTAAGGAGATCTTAATTACCTGTCTTGGGTTCAATAGCTTCCTTTCCCCCCTAGTACTCCCAAGCTCTTTCCTGGTCTAGGAGCACTTGTTTTTGTTGCTATGTTTTGTTAAGTCAGAGTTCAGTAGCCTTCCCTGACTTATTTTTTCAACTTTGAATTTTAGTCAATGCCTATGTGTCTACATTATAGCTGTGGCAGCAGGTTCCATATTAATTATTCACAGCTACATCCAGATTTCTTCTTTCAGAGCCATGGTTAGAATTTCATTGGGCTTTGGCACAAGGCAGTGGTGCCCCAGTGTATGGCAAGGATAATGCTGTCCCAGCCAAAGTCACAATGTCCTCTCTTGTTGTCTCTTCCTTTCCACCCTCTAAGTCACTCAGCCCTAAATCAGGTATGTTCCAATTTCCTCTACTGCATGAGCCTCAACCTCCTCTCAGCTCCAGAGAAGACAGGACCACCTTCCCAAGAAGGTAAGATGCTGCGGCTTGACCACTCCTCAGGTCCGTGGTGATCTTTTTACAGTCTGGATACCTTTGTTGATTGGCTGGGTAGTGAGTTAATATCACAATAATTATGACCTCTTGGCTATAAGCTGCCAGAGGAATCACGGAATCATGGAATGGTAGAACTAGAGACTAACGCTTAGGGAGATGAGATAATAGAATTAGAAAACAAAAGAATCCAAGGTTGCTGGACCCTTAGACTCTAAGGGTTGAGGAAGACTCCAGAGCTTATCAAGTCCAGTTCCTCATCCAGGCCATCTCCTCTGTAACATCCCTTACAGCAGAACTTTCGCTCTCTGCTTGTTACCTCCAGAGACTTCTGTTCAAAATACATGAATGGCCTGTTCCATTTCTTTGTTTCTTCATTCATGAAATATTTCTTGAGCATCTACTGTGTGCCAGGCTCTTTCCAGGTGCTGGTGATAGAGTCCCAACATCCTGTCCTCATAGAATGAGAGAGGTAGACAATAAACACATAGATTCAATGTAAAAAATGAATAGGTTCTATGAAAACAATAAAACTGGACAAAAGGATAGAGGATGGTGGAGGTAGAAGATACATGTTGGATATGTGGTCAGGGAAGGCCTCTGTGAGTAGGTGGCATGTTCGCAGAGGTCTGCGTAAGATAAAGAAGGCACATGGAAGAGTCTAGGCCGGAGGAATAGCAGATAGAGGGCTGAGAGCTGAAGTTTTTCCCTCTCCTGAAAGTCACTGAGCTTCTGCTACATGCCAGGGAGGCCTCAGTGCTGCTGTGGATATGGTGATAATTACGACATGTTCTCTGCCCCCATGGAGTTCCTCTATCCTAGACTTCTTTTGGTATAACATAAAACAGTTTAATCATTGTCTTATTCATTCATTCATTCATTCAGCAAATATGATACCTTCTTTGTGGTACTAGCTGTGTTTCCTCTTTTTACATTTATGAAGATGTGTCATGTCCCTCCACTTCCCAAACCTCACTCCTTCTTTTCCTTTTTCTCCAGCACTCTGCTGAGAGAGACCGAATCTCGGGTGAACATTTTCATTCCTTCCAACTGGCTTGGTTCCCAAGTCTCTCACTGTAGCAGCCACTCCTCTCCATGTGGTGTCCTGCTCTTTGCCTGTTAGGTGTGGTCTGACCTTCAGAGACACTAGCACAACCACTTCTGCCATGGTTGACGCCTAAGATTATGTTGGAAGCCACGGCACAGCACCTCTTGTGCTCACTGTGCTAGCCCTACTGCTGCCTACAGCATCCTCTTTTGGGGGAATAGGAGGAGCCCCACATATCTGCCTCCTTAGACAATGAGGCCTTGTCAAATCTGAGTACCAGGAAGAACAGCAGGCCTTACTAACATGCAGACTGCTTCTTTCTTTTATATATCAGGAGAAAGGGTGGGTGGATGTGTGGAACTCTAGCATATTAGTTTCATTTTTACAATAATGATTATAGTGTGCTTTGGTACAAAAATCACTAAACTTAGAATTAGGAGAACTGACCTGGCTCTGCTGTGCATATTCTCCATCCTCATCCTCCACATGGCCCTACGTCCACTGTACTGGCAGGACAGACCCTTCTCTTGACCTCTGACTTGGCCTCCTCCTTTCAGTTTCTTATCCTCCAACTGGTCTCCATCCACCGCTGGAAAGATCTGTCCAAAAATCAAGTCTTACCGTCCTAACACCCCAGCCTTCAGCTGGTGATCCCCAAAGATCAGTCTGTGGGACACTGTCAGCAGTGATGAAGGTTCCTCTGATCCATGGTGAAATGTAAAAAATAAGGGTAATATAGTGAATTTTCTATAAAGTTGACTTTATTCAAGTTTGAGCTCTGAAGTCTTTTTCTTTATACTCCTGGTATTAAAAATACCCTTTCTTTTCTGAAATAGAGATTTCATAGGAGATCTATTCTCAGGATAAAATCTAAATTCTTGACTCAGCATTCAAACTACAAGTTACATCACATCATTTTGGAACTCTCAACACTCCACATCTGTTCATCGCTGGTTTGGTCAGACGGAATTCCTTGCCGCACCTTGAGCATGTCCCCTTAAGCCTCTGAGCCCCTGAACCCCTTTCTTTCCATGCCTAGGATTCTCTGCCCTCACTTTTCTGCCTGATTTCCTCATACCTTCCACAGTTCCCTCCTTTTTGAGCTTGTCCTCCCCACCCCAGGTAGTATGAGTCACGCTTGAATGGGACACTTGATCGCACGTCCTATTAACTGTCTGTCTCATTATCTGTCTTTTCTCAGCCACCAGCTCCGGGAGATAGGGCCTGTGTTTCACAGCCAGGCCCTGTCAATGAATGAATGAATCAGGGATTGTATCCATGTTCTTCCACATGTTTAGTGGAAGAACATCTTTAGTTCATCTTAATATCTTTAGTCTCTCCTGGAAGGTTGAAAGCTTTATAAAGGACTAGGAGACTCTGATTTCCTTTTATCCTGCCTGAACCCTGCTACCCTGTGCAGTACCCTTCATGTAGGCAGGTATTTATGTGCTGATTACCTGCTCTTATGTGTTTTCTGTGTGGCTTTCTCCTGCCCCTTTCCTCTCCAGAACTCTCTGTAGCATCTGCCTTCCTGCAGCAGGGGCTGCCCCAGATAAGCAGCAGGAGCCCTGAAAGCCTCGCCTTCCTGTCAGATCGCCAGTATGTGGAGGGAACTGCTCGCCAGAGACAGTACAGCACCTTGCTCCTCTTCTACCTGGCCTACATCCATGAGGATAGGTCAGTGTTTGATGCCAGTGGCTGGCAGTGGATCCTGGGACCCGCATCTGTAGCCCAGTTTAGTTTGATAAATATTCACAGAGGCATCTACTCCAAGCCTGGTGTTGGGCACTGGGGACACAGAGATAAGTGAGAAATGGGTTTTATTCCTGAGGGGCTCACATATTGGAGGAGGGCTAAGGCAGGTGGGTAGTTACAGTGTAGAGAGAAGAGGCCTAGAGTGCTAATTAGAATTTTTTGGTATCCTTAAAAACTATTGTTTGTGCATAGAAAAAAAAATAGTGGTTTGCTTTGGAAGAATTACTGAACAGAAATTATTTAAAAAAAAAAAAAAAGAATTACTAAACAGGAGGTTCCTGGGTGGCTCAGTGGGTTAAAGCCTCTGCCTTTGACTCAGGTCATGGTCCCAGGGTCCTGGGATCAAGCCCCGAGTTGGGTTCTCTGCTCGGCAGGGAGCCTGCTTCCCTTCCTCTCTCTTTGCCTGCCTCTCTGCCTACTTGTGGTCTCTGTCAAATAAATGAATGGAATCTTTAAGGGAAAAAAAAAAAAAGGATTACTAAACAGGATTGCCTGAGTGGCTCAGTCAGTTAAGTGTCTGCCTTCAGCTCAGGTCATGATCCCAGGGTCTTGGGATTGAGCTCTGGGTCCCTGGGGTAGGCTCCCTGCCCAGTGGGAAACCTGCTTCTCCCTTTCTTTCTGCTCCTCCTCTCCCTCTACCCCTCCTTTCCCCTTTCCTCTTGTACCTCCCCTCACCCCTCTCTTCCCTGCTGTTTGCACTAGCTCTCTCTCTCTCAAATAAATAAGTAAAATCTTTTAAAAATTTACTGTGCAGTTTAAGGGGCTCCAGGGTGGCACAATCCATTAAGCGTCCAACTCTTGGTTTCAGCTCAGGTCATGATCTCAGGGTCCTGAGATAGAGTTCTGCATTGGGCTCTGTGCTAGGCATGGAGCCCTGCTTAAGATTCTCTCTCCCTCTCCCTTTGCCCCCCGCTGCCATCTCTTAAAAAAAACCAAATTACTGTACAATTGATTAAAATTTCAAAATCTAAAGACTGTTCCTTAAGCTTAAAAAATAATTGTATTGAGGTAAAATTCACACAACACAAAATTAATCATTTAAAGTTAACAGTTCAGTAGCATTTAGTATATTTGCAGTTTTGCAGCCACCACCTCTCTTGTTCCAAAACATTTCCATCACTCCAGAATAAAACCTCATACCCATTAAGCATTCACCCCTGTGGGTGAAGATGTCCAGCCTCATGTGTTATTAGTATCCGAGAGTTTAGTTGTTGTTTTTTTTTTTAAGATTCCCCATATAAGTAAGATCATAAAGTATTTTTCTTTCTCTATGACTTATTTCACTTAGCCTAATGCCCTAAGGTCAATCCATGTTGTTATAAATGGCAGGATTCCCCCCTTTTTTTGGCTGAATAGTATTCCACTGTATGTACGTTATCATGCTTTCTTTATCTGTTCATCCACCAGAGGATATGCAGGTTTTTTCCATGTATTGGCCTTAGTAAATAGTGTTGCAGTGAACATTGTGGTGTGGATATCTTTTTGAGTTCAGAAGTAGAATTGCTGGATCATATGGTAGTTCTATTTTTAATTTTTTGAGGAAACTCCTTTCTTTTTTCCATAGTGAGTGCACCAATTTACATTCCTACCAACAGTGCCCATGTGTTCCCATTTCTCTACATCCTTGCCAACACTTGTTTTTTTGTCTTTTTGGTAATTGCCATTTAACAGGTATAAGGTGATACCTCATTGTGGTTTTGATTTTTATTTCCTTGCTGATTAGTGATGTTGAGCATCTTTTCATGTACCTATTGGCCATCTGCATGTTTTCTTTGCAAAAATGTCTATTCAGATCCTCTATGCGTTTTAAAATTGGACTTATTTTTTATTTTATTTTTTGCTATTGAGTTGTATGAGTTCTTTGTATATTAAATTTTTAAAAAGATTTATTTATTTATTTACTTGACAGACAGATTACAAGTAGGCAGAGAGGCAGGCAGAGAGAGAGAGGGGTAAGCAGGCTGCCCGCCAAGCAGAGAGCTCGATGTAGGGCTCAATCCCAGGAACCTGAGATCATGACCTGAGCAGAAGGCAGAGGCTCAACCCACTGAGTCACCCAGGCACCCCTAGATACTAATTTTTATCAGATATATGATTTGCAAAGATTTTTCTCCCATTCAATACGTTGCCTTTTCATTTTGTTGATGGTTTCCTTTGCTTTGCTGACGCTTTTTAGTTTGAAAGAGCCACATTTGTTTATTTTTGGTTGGTAGAAGCTCTAAAATAATCATCCCCCAAACAGATGTCAAGTAGCTTACTACCTATGTTTTCTTGTAGAAATTTTATGGTTTCAGGTCTTAATTCATGTCTTTAATCCATGTTGGTCAGTTTTCATGTATAGTATAAGATAGTGATCCACTTTTATTTATTTATTTTTGCATGTGGCTGTGCAATTTTCCCAACACCATTTATTGAAGAGACTGTACTTTTCCCATTGTATATTTTTGGTACCTTTGTTGTAAATTAATTGACTGTATATGCATGGAGTTATTTCTGGGCTCTCTGTTCTGTTCCATTGGCCTATGTGTCTGTTTTTATGGCAATACCATACTGTTTTGATTATTGCCCATGTGATTCTTTGAATGTTTTTTAAAAAATTCATGTAAATATGCAAGTAAAATAGTTGCCAGCATTAACTACTATTAGGTGCCCTGTGTGAACTTGTCTATGCATCAAGAAACACACATATGCTTCTTTTTTCCCAGTATATAGAATGAGATATTATATAAAGTCTTCAATTGGCCCTTTATTTATTCTTTTAAAAAGATTTTATTTATTTATTTTAAAATATTTTATTTATTTATTTGACAGACAGAGATCACAAGTAGGCAGAGAGGCAGGCAGAGAGAGAGAGGGAAGCAGGCTCCCTGCTGAGCAGAGAGCCCGATTCGGGGGCTCGATCCCAGGCTCCTGGGATCATGACCTGAGCCGAAGGCAGAGGCTTAACCCACTGAGCCACCCAGGGGCCCCTCAATTGGCCCTTTAACCTAACAATAGATCTTGGAGATCTCTTCATGTTAGCTCATGTATTAATACGTCTGCCTCATACTTTTAGTAGCTATACAATGTGTAAATTATACCTATCATCCATTTTATTTATATTTCTTAAATGAACATTTTACTTCGGGGTAGTTATAGATTTATACAAAAGTTGTAAAGAATACAGAGAATTCTTCACTAATTTTCTCCTACTGTTAACATAACTACGGTACATTTATCAAACTAAGACACCAACCTGGTACATTAGTATTTTTTCCCAATTTTTTATTGTGGTAAAATACACAAACATAAAATTTATGTCTTAGCCATTTTTAGTGTACTGTTCAGGGTTACTAAGTGCATTAATATTGTTGGTTTACCATCACCACAATTCATCTCCAGGACTCTTTTCTTCTTGCAGAAGTAAAATTCTGTACCTATTGAGTAACTCTCCATTTCCCCTTACCAGCCCTTGGAAACCACTATGCTACTTTCTGTCCCAATGGTTTTAACTACTCTAAGTGCTTCCTGTAAGTAGAATCACACAGTATATATCTTTCTGTGACTGGCTTATTTCACTTAATGCGTGTCCTCAAGATTCATCTCTCCTATAGCATGTCAGAATTTCCTTCCCTTTTTATGCTGAATAATGCTCTGTTGTATGTATATATCACATTCTGCTTATAGATTTGTCCATCAGTGAACACTCAGATTGCTTCTGCATTTTGGCTTTTGTGAATAATGGTGCTGTGAACTTGGGTGTACAAATATCAGTTTGAGAACCTGTTTTCAGTTCTTCTTTGTATGGACCCAGATTGTTGGAGCATCTGACAGTTCTAGTTGTAATTTTTTGAGGAGATGCCTTGCTCTTTTTCACAGCAGCTGTACTTTTTCACATTCCCACGAATGATGCACAAGGGTTCCAATTCCTCCACATTCTCATCAACTTCTTATTTTCTGCTTTTTGATGGTGGCTATCCTAATGGATGTGAGGTTATAACCTCATAGTTTTGATTTACATTTCCCCAGTGATTAGTGATGTTGAGTATCTTCCCATGTGCTTATTGGACATCTGTATGTCTTCTGTGGGGAAATGTCTGTTCAAATCCTTTGCCCATTTTTGAATCAGCAAGTTTTATTGTTGTTATTGAGTTTTAAGAGTTTTCTATTTACTCTGGATATTAATTTCTCATTAGATACATGATTTGTAAATATTTTCTCCCATTCTGTGGGTTGCCTTTTTACTCTGTTGACAGTATCTTTTTTTTTTTTTAAAGATTTTATTTATTTATTTGACAGAGAGAAATCACAAGTAGATGGAGAGGCAGGCAGAGAGAGAGAGAGAGAGGGGGAAGCAGGCTCCCTGCTGAGCAGAGAGCCCGATGCGGGACTCGATCCCAGGACCCTGAGATCATGACCTGAGCCGAAGGCAGCGGCTTAACCCACTGAGCCACCCAGGCGCCCGACAGTATCTTTTGATACATGGAAGTTAAAAACTTTCATCAGTCAATTTGTCTGTTTTTCGTGTTATTATCTGTGCCTTTCATGTCATATCCAAAAAAATCATTACCAAATCTGATGTTGTGAAGTTTTTGCTTTATGTTTTCTTTCAAGAGTTTTATAGTTTTAGCTCTGGACCCATTTGGGGTCTATATTCTTTTAGATCATGTTAGGTGAGGGGTCACAGTCATTCTTTTGTATATCTAATTTTGCCAGGACCATTTCTTTTTTTTTTTAAAGATTTTTATTTATTTATTTGACAGATATATATGTATAGAGAGAGCACAAGTAGGCAGAGCAGCAGCCAGAGGGAGAGGGAGAAGCAGGCTCCCCACTGAGCAGGGGGTCCAATGTGGGGCTCAATCCCGGACCCTGGGATCATGATCCGAGTTGAAGGCAGCTGCTTAGCCAACTGAGCCACCCAGGCTCCCCGCCTGGACCATTTCTTGAAAAGCCTGTCCTTTCCCCCATTGAATGGTCTTGGCATTCTTGTTGAATTTCACTAATTTTTCATTTACTGTCCCTTTTCTGCTCTAGTACATTATGTTGTGTTTAGTATTACCCAATTTAAAATGTTTAATTTTGTTAAGAACTTAATCTGATAGGTGAGAGATATCCATGGTGGAAAATTGAAAAGATATAATAGGGTATATGCCTTTTGTATTTTACTAAAAAAAGTCATTCCCCTTCTCACCCCTATTACCCTTGCATGTACAAACATAGACGAATCCCTTCCCCAGAAACTAACCCACTGAACATACCAGTTTAATGATAAAGAGGAGTGGACTGTTGGCCAAAAAATGGATTGCTAAACCCCAGAAGTAGCATCCTTCTCTTTAATAGTGCTATTCTACCTGGCAGACGCTTCATCTTCTTTTTTTTTAAGATTTTATTTATTTATTTATTTGACATGCAGAGAGAGAAATCACAAGTAGGCAGAGAGGCAGGCAGAGAGAGGGGGGGAAGCAGGTTCTCCGCTGAGCAGGGAACCCGATGCGGGACTCGATTCCAGGACTCTGAGATCATGACCTGAGTTGAAGGCAGAGGCTTAACCCACTGAGCCACCTAGGCACCCAGACACTTCATCTTCTAGTTGTGAGTGAGGAGTCTCTGGCCCCTAACAGGGATTTGTACAAAGCATAGAATCTTGTGCTATGCGTGTATGTCTAATTTTTGTAAGTATATGTAGCGTGTTCTTTGTGCAAGGTGTCATTAGGCCATTGACAGGTTGGGGCAGAAGGACAGAAGGTAGAGGGAGGATGTGGTAAGACAGGATGTGACAAGGCAGGATAGCCATCTCTGTCTTTTTCACTTAGACTCTCCTTTGTTGACAGGTTTGTCTCAGAGGCAGAATTGTTTGTGGCTGTGCAAAGCTTCCTCCTGTCCCTGCAGGACCAGGGTGAGCGCCCTCCACTGGTGGTCTTCAGAGCCTCCATCTATCTGCTTGCAATCTGCCAGGACAAAGACGGTGCCCTAGATGAGGTATGGACAAAATACTTAGGGCCCTTCCTCTTCCTGCTCCACGCCATACATCAAGGCTCCTTGAGAGACCATGATAATATAGAGAGAGAAGGCAGGTGGCAGAGAGAGAGAGAGAGAGGAAGAGAGGGAGAATCTTGATGGAATGGGGAGTGGGAGGAGGCTGACACATTGAGATTTTAGTGAATTCTCTCAACAGTCCTGAGAGATAAAGATTATTTCCACTTTTTACAGGTAAGAAAATCAAGCCTTAGGTTAAAGTAACTTTCTCTAGGTCACAAATTAATTGATGGGAGAGCCAGGACTCCAATTTAGACTTGATCAACTCCCAGGACACTTATCTTAGTACCACCTCTGGTTTGAGAAGGAGGAGAGCAGTGTGAGGTAGATCTTTCTGTTAACGGTTTACCAAACAAAGTGGGTTTCTGGGACCCAGAACATTGTTAATCAGGCTGATTTTGGATCGCTTTGCTGTATGTATACAAGTTTTCTCTTTCCAGATTCTTTATAAATTCTTATGGATCAAGGACTATATCTGATTGATCTCTAATCTTCCGCCTCTTTCACTGAAGATCGCTTTCTTCCGCCTCTTTCACTGAAGATCGCTTCTCCTCCTTAGAGATGGACACTTCGACCTCAACCTAAGGATACTCTTTCTTCACTGGCTAATGTTTCGCCTCCTTTTTTTAAAGGGTTTTTAAAAATTTATTTAAGCAATCTCTACACCAACATGTGTCTCAAATGCGATCCTGAGATCAAGAGCCACATGCTTCTCCAACCGAGCCAGCAGGGCACCCCATTTTTTTTTATTCCTGTTGGGGCAAACATGATGTAAGCAGACCTGGTTTAATTTGAATGGAAGCAGTAAGTTGTAGTTGAAGTGCATGAGTTTTCAAGTAAGATAGACCTAGATACACAATATTCCACTGTCTCTTTTTTGGAGATATTTAAAGCCATTTGTGATCATTGCCTACTATTAATTCATTAAGGGTTGCAAAAAAATAACACCTTAATTCTGTCATTCAGTCTTTGTTTATTAACTGGCATACTTGCATGAAAGGAAACTTCCTTTATCAACTACTCAGTTACTCTGAATGGTAGATTTTATAGGAAACATAGGTTGAATGTTTGGTTCTTTTAATTACAGTCTACAAGAAATGAACTGATTTTCTAGCATTCTACAAAAGGAACCAAAGAGATTTTTTTTAGTGTCATTATGAATTCATGGATTTAAAAATATTTGATGTGTTTCAATCCACTCTAGTCATTACCCTTCTGAAGCTCCAATTGTCCTATCTTTGATCAGTGGAAGCCTATTCAGGGTAGATCCTGAGTGCTTTTGATACAACCCTAGTACTCTTTGGCAGAGTTTGGGTTTTCTACTATGACAAGATGCTTTAAGCTTGTATATACTTCCTGCTCTTCCATTTGCTTTTGAGCCTACCCCAGTTAGGCTTTCAACTTTACCACATCTCTGGAAATGCACTTATCAAGGTCACCAGTAACAGATACATAAAGCCAGTAATCAATATTTGTCATTATCTTACTTGACCTATCAACAGCATCTGTTTTCTTTGAAACATTGTCTTTATTTGGCATCTAGAATGCTGTGTACTCCTGATTTCCTCCTACCTCTCTGGCGGTTCTGTCTCAGTGTCTTTTGCTGATTTTCTCTTATCTCC
The DNA here is from genome assembly GCF_022355385.1 of Mustela nigripes. Taxonomy (NCBI): domain Eukaryota; kingdom Metazoa; phylum Chordata; class Mammalia; order Carnivora; family Mustelidae; genus Mustela; species Mustela nigripes. The sequence continues at coordinate 6,845,411 of NC_081562.1, read as the reverse complement.
CTGACCTCCAAGTGTTGTCATGCCCCAGGGCTCAGCCTTTGATGCTTTTCTTTTCTCTTTAAATTTATTTCTTTAGTGATCTCATATAGTTGTATTTATACAACAATATTGTGTATTGTGTATTATGGCTTGATTCATGGCTGAATTAAAAAAGATGACTCTGGCTTCTAGGACGATAGACCAGAAGGGTACAGGGTGGAAGTGCAGAAGCCAGTTAGGAAGTTACAGCAATAATACGGACAAGAGATAGTAGAGGAGGTGGTGAAGAGTATTAACTTCAGATATATTTTGAAATGGAGCCAATAGAATCTTGGTGGATCAATATGAGTTGTAAGAATAAGAGAGAATAAAAGGATGTTTCCAAAGATTTTGGTTCTGATGGGGGCCAAAGAGTTGTACTGAAATACGAGAGGGAGTGAGCTGGAAAGAGAGAGGGGGTGGTGGTAAAGTGGCGTGCTGGAACTGGGATTATTTTTTTTTTTTTTTTAAGATTTTATTTATTTATTTATTTATTTGACAGAGAGAGAAATCACAGAGAGGCAGGCAGAGAGAGAGGGGGGGGAAGCAGGCTCCCTGCTGAGCAGAGAGCCCGATGCAGGGCTCGATCCCAGGACCCTGAGATCATGACCTGAGCCGAAGGCAGCGGCTTAACCCACTGAGCCACCCAGGTGCCCCTGGAACTGGGATTATTGAGGAGCATGCAGTTCTTGGTAATGACAAAGCCTCGGGGCATGACCATGCAAGGGCATGACTGGCTGAGGTGAGTGGAGGAGATTAGAAGGGAGAAAGAGAATTTAGAGGCCATGTTTTGGGAACTAGCGAGGGGGGAGCAAATATAGCCTTGATTGAGAGATTGTAGGGAAGACAGGTTTTTGGAAGAAGATCAAAGCAACTAGGTGAAGGGAACATTCAAAGAGGCACAGGACAAGGAATTTGCTGATAACTGAGTGAGTTCTGAAGGGCTCTGTGGAAGGGTTTTGGGAACTGGGAATGAGTGGGAAATGGGAATAGAAAAGGGCATGTTTTGAGCCATATGGGATGATCTGGAAGTTCTGGGCTTCCTGAGGTGACTAATGTAAGCAGGAGGAAAGGACATGATAGGAAAAGTCTGATAGTTTCAGGACAAATATTGGTGGTAAGATAGAATTTCAGGACCTCTCTCCATATCTACCAGTGGTGGTGTGGGAACTTCGAAGGAGCCCATAAAACTCTAGGCTTTCCCTCTAGGGTACGAATCCATAAATGACATATAACATGTTTTGCATGTTTAAAAATCATATATAAATATACAAATGGTAATTATAATTACAGCCTGATTTTTAACTCAATTCTGTTTTTCTATTTTTATATATTATTCATTTAGTATTTTTTGTTGTGGTAAAACACCCAAATAAGACTTATCATCTTAACCATTTTTGGTGTACAGTTCAGTGGCATTAAGTACATTAGTTTTAGGCAAGTACCACCACTAGTCATGCCCAGAACTCTTTTCATCTTGTAAAACTGAAACTCTATACCCATTAAATAATAATTCCCCAATATGAATTGACCACTTGACATGTGTCACATGCCATCTGGCCTCCTGTCAGGGTTGGGGTGAATCAAACATGTTCCTTGCTCTCAGCACAGTTGGCAGGAGAAGCAAAAAGGTCCTCTACAGGCAGGTAATAATAGCAATGATTGCTCTCCTGGACCTGGAGGACTGACTGCTCGAGAGGTATGAAAACACACAGAGAAAGAGATTGTATCTGATTATGACATCAGGAGAGGCTTCATTGAGGAGAGAATTAAGATACAAAATGGACAGTTTCCCAGTCTATCCCTTCAAGGAAGAAAGTCAGGTGTAGTGTGCCTTAGCTGAGTCATTTAGGAGACAGACTGGAGAGAAGCTCAAAAGGGAGACTTAAGTCTTTAACAATAATGCTCAAAAATGAAATTAGGAAAACAATTCCATTTATAATAGCATCAAGAAATAAAATACATTGGAATAAATTTAACAAAAGAAATATACTTCTGGCTGCTGGACATTATAAAACATCATTGAAATTAAAGACCTAAACAAATAAAAAGACATCCTGTTTTCATGAATCAGAAGACTTAATAGCCAGTTAAAAGATTAAAAAAAAGTTCAGGGATACAACATACAGCATACTGACTAGAGCTGATGATTCTTTTTTGGGTATTTGGAAATTGCTGGGAAAGTAGAGCTTAAAAGTTCCGAACACAAGGAAAAAGACTTTGTAACTGTGTGAGGTGATGGATGTTAGCCAACCTTGTGATCATTTTATGATATATACATTTATCAAATCATTACATAGTGTACTTTAAACTTACACAATGTTATATAGCAACTATATTTCAATAAAACTGGGGGGAAAAGGGGCGCCTGGGTGGCTCAGTGGGTTAAGCCGCTGCCTTCGGCTCAGGTCATGATCTCAGGGTCCTGGGATCGAGTCCCACATCGGGCTCTCTGCTCAGCGGGGAGCCTGCTTCCCTCTCTCTCTCTCTCTCTCTGCCAGTCTCTCTATCTACCTGTGATCTCTCTCTCTGTCAAATAAATAAATAAATAAAATCTTAAAAAAAAAACAACTGGGGGGGAAAGACTTAATAGTGTTCAAATGGCAATAGTCCCCAAATTGATCTGTAGATTCAACACAGTTCCAATCAAAATCCCAGTTGCCCTTTTCTTCTTTCCTTCCTTCCTAAAATTCATATGGAAATGCAAGGGACCCAAAATAACCAAACAGTCTTGAAAAGAAGAATAAAGTTGAAGAGTTTGCACTCCTTCATTTCAAACTAGAGGCATCAAGGGAGATGCTGGAGACCCAGGACCCAGAGCAGCTCTGAGGTGGTGAAAAATAGCTCTTCAAGTCCACAATAAAAAATGGCCTCCACTAAGACTACATTACAAAAAATGAGAAAGAAACTGAAAAGACTGAAAAATTAGAAGAGGGAGAGCCTGAGAGTTTGTGGTGGATAAAATACTGGACCAATGTGTAGTGAATGGGAAGGTGCAGTATTTCCTGAAGTGGAAGGAATTTATAGACAGTACTTGGAAACCTGAAGGAAAGTTAGATTGTTCTGAGTTAATGGAAGTATTTCTTAGATCTCAAGAAGCTGGTTAAGAAAAAGATGGTACAAGGGGCGCCTGGGTGGCTCAGTTGGTTGGACCACTGCCTTCGGCTCAGGTCATGATCCTGGAGTCCCGGGATCGAGTCCCACATCGGGCTCCCAGCTCCATGGGGAGTCTGCTTCTCCCTCTGACCTTCTCCTCGCTCATGTTCTCTCTCACTGTCTCTCTTTCAAATAAATAAATAAAATCTTAAAAAAAA